>NC_092284.1:13174176-13266676 GCF_036320965.1 Panulirus ornatus
GTTGGTGGTTGGTTGTTGTGTTTAGTTGGTTGGGTAGGGGTAGTCGTAGGTAGGTAGCCTTTCCTTCTTCAACTATAAACGCTATGCAAACTCCTAGTTAGCTCAGTGCTGTGGAGAAGTGTGATCTTCGTATTGCTTTCGCTCGTACGTGGTCGAGTCAAGTTTCGCGATGCGTACAAAGCTTGTCGCTCCTACCCATCACCAGTTGTGGGAGCTGCCGGGCAAATCCCTGGTCGCTTTTTGACGTTGGCGTCTTCTCGTTGGGAGGTGTCGGGGAAAGTGGGTGGATCGGCCACTCCCACACTGGGAAGCGCAAGGCAGGCGTGGGATCGGTCGTCACTCGTCTTTTGGTAGGAGGTGTCGAGGTTTGGTGTAGGTTGTGGGTGGTGGTTATGCTTATAGTTGGTGGTGAGGTAGTGGTGGTCGCCTTCCACCTACTTAACAAAATCAAATCACCCAGTATCCCACTAGGTGGGTGCAAGGGGTGAGCCTTTCACCTTCGTCACTCCTCCTAGTGCGGGAGTGCGGATGCTGTCCCCTCCTCCTCGTTCGGAGGGGCGAAGTGCGGGACATCGCTGGATCCTCCGTCCCTTCCGTCTTACTTCAGGTAGCGGCGAAGGGGTCGGGGCAAAAGTGGGTGGGATGCGGCTGTCACTTCGTCTTACTTCAGGTTAGGCGAAGGTTCGGAGGAAAAGTGCGTGATGCGCTCCGCCTCCGTTCCCAGACGGCAGGTGCGGAGCAAGTGGCGTGGATGCGCTCTCACCTTCCGCTCTACCTCTCAGTAGGCGAAGGGTGTCGGAGCAAAAGTCTGGGAGCGTCCGTCACCTTCCGCCTTACCTCTCAGGTTAGCGGCAAGGTGCGAGGGCAAAAGGCTGATGCGTCCCACCTTCCCTACTCTCAGTAGGCGAGGTGTCGAGGAAAAGTGCGTGTCGGCCGTCACCTTCCCTCTTACCTCTCGGTAGCGGCGAAGGTGTCGAGGAAAATGGCGTGGATGCGCTCGTCACCTTCGCCCTTACCTCTCAGGTTAGCGGGGAAGGTGCGGAGGGCAAAAGTGGCTGGGATGCGCCGTCACTCGCTCTCTCTCAGGTTACGAAGTTGTCGAGCAAAATGGTGGTTAGTTTTAGGAGTTGAGATGGTGTAGGTAGTTAGGTGGTTGTTGTTGTAGGTAGTAGTAGTTAGGTGGTTAGTAGTTAGGATCAGTCAGTTAGTAGTTAGGTGGTCAGGTCAGTCGTTAGTCACTTCCATTCTATGCCAACTGATAAAACAAACATTATATAACAAAAACCTCCCTAGTTAGCACCCAAGACGTCCTGCAGGGACGCCAGGGTGAAGACATCCACTTCAGTAGTTTGCACGCGTGGGATGTCCGTCACCTCCGCTCTACCTCTCAGTTACCAAGTAGCGGGCGGAGGTTCTATTAGCGGAGGCGGGAAAGTGCGTGTGATTGGGTGGTTAGTGGTATTGTTGTGGAAGTGTGGTTGGAGTGTAGGTTAGGCTCTGACTTCATCCTGCCCACTAATAAAAAGACCAAAAACTCCGTACACTCAGATGTTCTCAGGAGCCAAGGGTAAATATCAGTAGGTCCACGCGGGAATGCGGTCCGTACCTTCGCTTCTACATCCTCGTTAGCGGCGAAGGTCGAGCAAGTGCGGGTTAGTAGGTTTAGGTTGTTTGGTGGTTGTGTGTTGGTGTTAGTTAGGTGAGTCAGTAGGTAGTGTCTTTCCATCTATGCCACTATAAAAAAGTTGTGCGAAATCCTAGTACCTCAGAGATCGTTCCTGCTAGGACTGCCAAGGGTGTGAAGCCAAAGTGGCGTGGGATGCGCTCCGTCACCTTCCGCTCCTTACCTCTCAGGTTAGCGGGCGAAGGGTGTCGGAGGGCAAAGTGGCGTGGATGCGCTCCGTCACCTTCCGCTCTTACCTCTCAGGTTAGCGGCGAAGGGTGTCGGAGGGCAAAAGTGGCGTGGATGCGCTCCGTCACCTTCCGCTCCTTACCTCTCAGGTTAGAGGGCGAAGGGTGTCGGAGGGCAAAAGTGGCGTGGGATGCGGCTCCGTCACCTTCCGCTCCTTACCTCTCAGGTTAGCGGGCGAAGGGTGTCGGAGGGCAAAAGTGGCGTGGGATGCGGCTCCGTCACCTTCCGCTCCTTACCTCTCAGGTTAGCGGGCGAAGGGTGTCGGAGGGCAAAAGTGGCGTGGGATGCGGCTCCGTCACCTTCCGCTCCTTACCTCTCAGGTTAGCGGGCGAAGGGTGTCGGAGGGCTAAAGTGGCGTGGGATGCGGCTCCGTCACCTTCCGCTCCTTACCTCTCAGGTTAGCGGGCGAAGGGTGTCGGAGGGCAAAAGTGGCGTGGGATGCGGCTCCGTCACCTTCCGCTCCTTACCTCTCAGGTTAGCGGGCGAAGGGTGTCGGAGGGCAAAAGTGGCGTGGGATGAGGCTCTGTCACCTTCCGCTCCTTACCTCTCAGGTTAGCGGGCGAAGGGTGTCGGAGGGCAAAAGTGGCGTGGGATGCGGCTCCGTCACCTTCCGCTCCTTACCTCTCAGGTTAGCTGGCGAAGGTTGTCGGAGGGCAAAAGTGGCGTGGGATGCGGCTCCGTCACCTTCCGCTCCTTACCTCTCAGGTTAGCGGGCGAAGGGTGTCGGAGGGCAAAAGTGGCGTGGTTAGGTTAGGTTAGGTTAGGTTAGGTTGGGTTGGGTTAGGTTAGGTTAGGTTGGGTTAGGTTAGGTCAGGTCAGGTCAGGTCAGGTTAGGTTAGGTCACTTTTCCCATTCCTATGCCCAACTAGATTAAAACAAGACCATTATGTAGCAGAAAACCTACCACTAGTTAACACTCATGAGATCGTTCCTGCTATGGGACTGCCAAGGGTGGTGAAGACATCCACTTCCATGTAGTTTGCACGCGTGGGATGCGGCTCCGTCACCTTCCGCTCCTTACCTCTCAGGTTAGCGGGCGAAGGGTGTCGGAGGACAAAAGTGGCGTGTGATGCGGCTCCGTCACCTTCCGCTCCTTACCTCTCAGGTTAGTGGGCGAAGGGTGTCGGAGGGCAAAAGTGGCGTGGGATGCGGCTCCGTCACCTTCCGTTCCTTACCTCTCAGGTTAGCGGGCGAAGGGTGTCGAAGGCCAAAAGTGGCGTGGGATGCGGCTCCGTCACCTTCCGCTCCTTACCTCTCAGGTTAGCGCGCGAAGGGTGTCGGAGGGCAAAAGTGGCGTCGGATGCGGCTCCGTCACCTTCCGCTCCTTACCTCTCAGGTTAGCGGGCGAAGGGTGTCGGAGGGCAAAAGTGGCGTGGGATGCGGCTCCGTCACCTTCCGCTCCTTACCTCTCAGGTTAGCGGGCGAAGGGTGTCGGAGGGCAAAAGTGGCGTGGGATGCGGCTCCGTCACCTTCCGCTCCTTACCTCTCAGGTTAGCGGGCGAAGGGTGTCGGAGGGCAAAAGTGGCGTGGGATGCGGCTCCGTCACCTTCCGCTCCTTACCTCTCAGGTTAGCGGGCGAAGGGTGTCGGAGGGCAAAAGTGGCGTGGGATGCGGCTCCGTCACCTTCCGCTCCTTACCTCTCAGGTTAGCGGGCGAAGGGTGTCGGAGGGCAAAAGTGGCGTGGGATGCGGCTCCGTCACCTTCCGCTCCTTACCTCTCAGGTTAGCGGGCGAAGGGTGTCGGAGGGCAAAAGTGGCGTGGGATGAGGCTCTGTCACCTTCCGCTCCTTACCTCTCAGGTTAGCGGGCGAAGGGTGTCGGAGGGCAAAAGTGGCGTGGGATGCGGCTCCGTCACCTTCCGCTCCTTACCTCTCAGGTTAGCTGGCGAAGATTGTCGGAGGGCAAAAGTGGCGTGGGATGCGGCTCCGTCATCTTCCGCTCCTTACCTCTCAGGTTAGCGGGCGAAGGGTGTCGGAGGGCAAAAGTGGCGTGGTTAGGTTAGGTTAGGTTAGGTTGGGTTGGGTTAGGTTAGGTTAGGTAGGTTAGGTTAGGTCAGGTCAGGTCAGGTCAGGTTAGGTCACTTTTCCCATTCCTATGCCCAACTAGATTAAAACAAGACCATTATGTAGCAGAAAACCTACCACTAGTTAACACTCATGAGATCGTTCCTGCTATGGGACTGCCAAGGGTGGTGAAGACATCCACTTCCATGTAGTTTGCACGCGTGGGATGCGGCTCCGTCACCTTCCGCTCCTTACCTCTCAGGTTAGCGGGCGAAGGGTGTCGGAGGACAAAAGTGGCGTGTGATGCGGCTCCGTCACCTTCCGCTCCTTACCTCTCAGGTTAGTGGGCGAAGGGTGTCGGAGGGCAAAAGTGGCGTGGGATGCGGCTCCGTCACCTTCCGTTCCTTACCTCTCAGGTTAGCGGGCGAAGGGTGTCGGAGGGCAAAAGTGGCGTGGTTAGGTTAGGTTAGTTAGGTTGGTTGGTTAGGTTAGGTTAGGTTGGGTTGGGTTGGTTGGGTTGGGTTAGGTTGGGTTGGGTTAGGTTAGGTCAGGTGAGGTCAGGTCAGGTTAGGTTAGGTCACTTTTCCCATTCCTATGCCCAACTAGAATAAAACAAGATCATTATGTAGCAGAAAACCTACCACTAGTTAGCACTCAAGAGATCGTTCCTGCTATGGGACTGCCAAGGGTGGTGAAGACATCCACTTCCATGTAGTTTGCACGCGTGGGATGCGGCTCCGTCACCTTCCGCTCCTTACCTCTCAGGTTGGCGGGCGAAGGGTGTCGGAGGGCAAAAGTGGCGTGGGATGCGGCTCCGTCACCTTCCGCTCCTTACCTCTCAGGTTAGAGGGCGAAGGGTGTCGGAGGGCAAAAGTGGCGTGGGATGCGGCTCCGTCACCTTCCGCTCCTTACCTCTCAGGTTAGCGGGCGAAGGGTGTCGGAGGGCAAAAGTGGCGTGGGATGCGGCTCCGTCACCTTCCGCTCCTTACCTCTCAGGTTAGCGGGCGAAGGGTGTCGGAGGGCAAAAGTGGCGTGGGATGCGGCTCCGTCACCTTCCGCTCCTTACCTCTCAGGTTAGCGGGCGAAGGGTGTCGGAGGGCAAAAGTGGCGTGGGATGCGGCTCCGTCACCTTCCGCTCCTTACCTCTCAGGTTAGCGGGCGAAGGGTGTCGGAGGGCAAAAGTGGCGTGGGATGCGGCTCCGTCACCTTCCGCTCCTTACCTCTCAGGTTAGCGGGCGAAGGGTGTCGGAGGGCAAAAGTGGCGTGGGATGCGGCTCCGTCACCTTCCGCTCCTTACCTCTCAGGTTAGCGGGCGAAGGGTGTCGGAGGGCAAAAGTGGCGTGGGATGCGGCTCCGTCACCTTCCGCTCCTTACCTCTCAGGTTAGCGGGCGAAGGGTGTCGGAGGGCAAAAGTGGCGTGGGATGCGGCTCCGTCACCTTCCGCTCCTTACCTCTCAGGTTAGCGCGCGCAGAGTGTCGGACGGCAAAAGGTCGGCGTGGGATGCGCTCCGTCACCTTCCGCTCCTTACCTCTCAGGTTAGCGGGCGAAGGGTGTCGGAGGACAAAGTGGCGTGGTGGATGCGGCTCCGTCACCTTCCGCTCCTTACCTCTCAGGTTAGCGGGCGAAGGGTGTCGGAGGCAAAAGTGGCGTGTGATGCGGCTCCGTCACCTTCCGCTCCTTACCTCTCAGGTTAGCGGGCGAAGGGTGTCGGAGGACAAAAGTGGCGTGTGATGCGGCTCCGTCACCTTCCGCTCCTTACCTCTCAGGTTAGCGGGCGAAGGGTGTCGGAGGGCAAAAGTGGCGTGGGATGCGGCTCCGTCACCTTCCGCTCCTTACCTCTCAGGTTAGCGGGCGAAGGGTGTCGGAGGGCAAAAGTGGCGTGGTTAGGTTAGGTTAGGTTAGGTTAGGTTAGGTTGGGTTGGGTTGGGTTGGGTTGGGTTAGGTTGGGTTGGGTTAGGTTAGGTCAGGTGAGGTCAGGTCAGGTTAGGTTAGGTCACTTTTCCCATTCCTATGCCCAACTAGAATAAAACAAGATCATTATGTAGCAGAAAACCTACCACTAGTTAGCACTCCAGAGATCGTTCCTGCTATGGGACTGCCAAGGGTGGTGAAGACATCCACTTCCATGTAGTTTGCACGCGTGGGATGCGGCTCCGTCACCTTCCGCTCCTTACCTCTCAGGTTGGCGGGCGAAGGGTGTCGGAGGGCAAAAGTGGCGTGGGATGCGGCTCCGTCACCTTCCGCTCCTTACCTCTCAGGATAGAGGGCGAAGGGTGTCGGAGGGCAAAAGTGGCGTGGGATGCGGCTCCGTCACCTTCCGCTACTTACCTCTCAGGTTAGCGGGCGAAGGGTGTCGGAGGGCAAAAGTGGCGTGGGATGCGGCTCCGTCACCTTCCGCTCCTTACCTCTCAGGTTAGCTGGCGAAGGGTGTCGGAGGGCAAAAGTGGCGTGGGATGCGGCTCCGTCACCTTCCGCTCCTTACCTCTCAGGTTAGCGGGCGAAGGGTGTCGGAGGGCAAAAGTGGCGTGGGATGCGGCTCCGTCACCTTCCGTCCTTACCTCTAGGCGAAGGTGTGAGCAAATGGCGGGTGCTCCGAGCCTAGGTTAGCGGAGGGCGAGAAAAGTGGCGTGGGATGCGGCTCCGTCACCTTCCGCTCCTTACCTCTCAGGTTAGCGGCGAAGGGTGTCGGAGGGCAAAATGGCGTGGGATGCGGCTCCGTCACCTTCCGCTCCTTACCTCTCAGTTAGCGGCGAAGGGTGTCGGAGGGCAAAAGTGGCGTGGATGGTCTATGCTTACTTAGGTTAGCGGAAGGGTGTCGGAGGAAGTGGGTGGTAGGTTGGTGTGGTTAGGTATGTTTGGTTTTTAGTTAGTTCAGGTTAGGGGCAGGTGGTCACTTCCATCCATCCCACTATACACCATATCAAAAACCTCCACAGTTACCTCCGAGCGGTTGGATGCAAGGGGGAAGCATCCTCCATAGTTGCAGCGGGATGGCTCCGTCACCTTCGCTCTTACCCTCAGTTAGCGGGCGAAGGTTCGAGGCAAAAGGCGTGGAGCGCTCTCACCTCGCTCTTACTTCGTTAGGGCGAAGGTGTGGGGGCAAAAGTGGCGTGGTGGGTTCGTCCCTTCAGTCTTACCTTAGGTAGGTAGGCAGGCGATTAGGTTAGGTTAGGGCAAAGTGCGTCGGTATGGGCTCTTTTCCATTCCAGCCCAACCTAGTTAAAGGGAGACAGTTGTAGGCAGAAACCTACCATACGTTGCACACCAGAGTTCGTTCCTGCTATTGGATGCGAAGGGGTGGGAAAAGGCATCCACTCCTTAGTTGCACGCTGATGCCGCTCCTCACCTTCGCCTTACCTCTCAGGTTAGCGGGCGAAGGTGTCGGAGGCAAAAGTGGCGTGGGATGCGGCTCTCACTCGTCTTACCTCTAGCGGCAGGTGCGAGCAATGGGATGCTCCGTACCTGCTCCTACTTAGGTTGCGGGCGAAGGGTGTCGGAGGGCAAAAGTGGCGTGGGATGCGGCTCCGCTCTTACCTCTCAGGTTAGGGGCGAAGGGTGTCGGAGGCAAAAGTGGCGTGGGATGCGGCTCCGTCACCTTCCCTCCTTACCTCTCTAGGGTTAGGTGTCGGGGAAAGTGTCTGGGATAGGGCTCGGTGTTAGGCTAGTCTAGGTTAGTGCAGGGTGTGGAGGTAATAGTGGTGGTTGGTGTCATTGGAGTCAGGTCAGGTCAGGTGGTCACTTTCATTCCTATGCCCACTTAGTTAACAAGGTATATGAGGAAAGCAAAGTGGCTTAGTAGTAAATCGTCCTGCATGGGACGCCAAGGGTGAAGACATCCACTCCATGAGTTTGCACCGTGGATCGCTCCGTCACCTCCGCCTACCTCTCAGTTAGCGCGAAGGTGTCGGAGGAAAGTGGCGTGATGCGGCTCGTCACCTTCGCTCCTTACTCTCGTTAGGAAGGTGTCGGAATGGGTGGATGCGTCCACTTCGTTCTTCCTCAGTAGCGCGAAGTGTCGAGCAAAATGGCTGATGGGATGCGGCTCCGTCACCTTCCGCTCCTTACCTCTCAGGTTAGCTGGCGAAGGGTGTCGGAGGGCAAAAGTGGCGTGTGATGCGGCTCCGTCACCTTCCGCTCCTTACCTCTCAGGTTAGCGGGCGAAGGGTGTCGGAGGGCAAAAGTGGCGTGGGATGCGGCTCCGTCACCTTCCGCTCCTTACCTCTCAGGTTAGCGGGCGAAGGGTGTCGGAGGGCAAAAGTGGCGTGGGATGCGGCTCCGTCACCTTCCGCTCCTTACCTCACAGGTTAGCTGGCGAAGATTGTCGGAGGGCAAAAGTGGCGTGGGATGCGGCTCCTTCACCTTCCGCTCCTTACATCTCAGGTTAGCGGGTGAAGGGTGTCGGAGGGCAAAAGTGGCGTGGTTAGGTTAGGTTAGTTTAGGTTGGGTTGGGTTAGGTTAGGTTAGGTTGGGTTAGGTTAGGTTAGGTTAGGTTAGGCTAGGCTAGGTTAGGTTAGGTTAGGTTAGGTTAGGTCAAGTCAGGTCAGGTTAGGTTAGGTTAGGTTAGGTCAGGTCAGGTCAGGTTAGGTCACTTTTCCCATTCCTATGCCCAACTAGATTAAAACAAGACCATTATATAACAGAAAACCTTCCACTAGTTAGCACTCCAGAGATCGTTCCTGCTATGGGACTGCCAAGGGTGGTGAAGACATCCACTTCCATGTAGTTTGCACGCGTGGGATGTGGCTCCGTCACCTTCCGCTCTTTACCTCTCAGGTTAGCGGGCGAAGGGTGTCGGAGGACAAAAGTGGCGTGTGATGCGGCTACGTCACCTTCCGCTTCTTACATCTCAGGTTAGCGGGTGAAGGGTGTCGGAGGGCAAAAGTGGCGTGGTAGGTTAGAGGTTAGGTAGTTAGGTTGGGTTGGGTTAGGTTAGGTTAGGTTGGGTTAGGTTAGGTTAGGTTAGGTTAGGCTAGGCTAGGTTAGGTTAGGTTAGGTTAGGTTAGGTTAGGTTAGGTCAAGTCAGGTCAGGTTAGGTTAGGTTAGGTTAGGTCAGGTCAGGTCAGGTTAGGTCACTTTTCCCATTCCTATGCCCAACTAGATTAAAACAAGACCATTATATAACAGAAAACCTTCCACTAGTTAGCACTCCAGAGATCGTTCCTGCTATGGGACTGCCAAGGGTGGTGAAGACATCCACTTCCATGTAGTTTGCACGCGTGGGATGTGGCTCCGTCACCTTCCGCTCTTTACCTCTCAGGTTAGCGGGCGAAAGGTGTCGGAGGACAAAAGTGGCGTGTGATGCGGCTCCGTCACCTTCCGCTTCTTACATCTCAGGTTAGCGGGCGAAGGGTGTCGGAGGGCAAAAGTGGCGTGGTTAGGTTAGGTTAGTTTAGGTTGGGTTGGGTTAGGTTAGGTTGGGTTAGGTTAGGTTAGGTTAGGTTAGGCTAGGCTAGGTTAGGTTAGGTTAGGTTAGGTTAGGTTAGGTCAAGTCAGGTCAGGTCAGGTCATTTTCCCATTCCTATGCCCAACTATATTAAAAGAAGACCATTATGTAGCAGAAAACCTACCACTAGTTAACACTCAAGAGATCGTTCCTGCTATGGGACTGCCAAGGGTGGTGAAGACATCCACTTCCATGTAGTTTGCACGCGTGGGATGCGGCTCCGTCACCTTCCGCTCCTTACCTCTCAGGTTAGCGGGCGAAGGGTGTCGGAGGACAAATGTGGCGTGTGATGCGGCTCCGTCACCTTCCGCTCCTTACCTCTCAGGTTAGTGGGCGAAGGGTGTCGGAGGGCAAAAGTGGTGTGGGATGCGGCTCCGTCACCTTTCGTTCCTTACCTTTCAGGTTAGCGGGCGAAGGGTGTCGGAGGGCAAAAGTGGCGTTGGATGCGGCTCCGTCACCTTCCGCTCCTTACCTCTCAGGTTAGCGGGCGAAGGGTGTCGGAGGGCAAAAGTGGCGTGGTTAGGTTAGGTTAGGTTAGGTTAGGTTAGGTTAGTTTGGGTTGGGTTGGGTTGGGTTAGGTTGGGTTGGGTTAGGTTAGGTCAGGTGAGGTCAGGTCAGGTTAGGTTAGGTCACTTTTCCCATTCCTATGCCCAACTAGAATAAAACAAGATCATTATGTAGCAGAAAACCTACCACTAGTTAGCACTCCAGAGATCGTTCCTGCTATGGGACTGCCAAGGGTGGTGAAGACATCCACTTCCATGTAGTTTGCACGCGTGGGATGCGGCTCCGTCACCTTCCGCTCCTTACCTCTCAGGTTAGCGGGCGAAGGGTGTCGGAGGGCAAAAGTGGCGTGGGATGCGGCTCCTTCACCTTCCGCTCCTTACCTCTCAGGTTAGCGGGCGAAGGGTGTCGGAGGGCAAAAGTGGCGTGGGATGCGGCTCCGTCACCTTCCGCTCCTTACCTCTCAGGTTAGCGGACGAAGGGTGTCGGAGGGCAAAAGTGGCGAGGGATGCGGCTCCGTCACCTTCCGCTTCTTACCTCTCAGGTTAGCGGGCAAAGGGTGTCGGAGGGCAAAAGTGGCGTGGGATGCGGCTCCGTCACCTTCCGCTCCTTACCTCTCAGGTTAGCGGGCGAAGGGTGTCGGAGGGCAAAAGTGGCGTGGTTAGGTTAGGTTAGGTTAGGTTAGGTTAGGTTAGATTGGGTTGGGTTAGGTTAGTTTAGGTTAGGTTAGGTTGGGTTGGGTTAGGTTAGGTTAGGTTGGGTTGGGTTAGGTTAGGTTAGGTTAGGTTAGGTTAGGTTAGGCTAGGCTAGGCTAGGCTAGGTTAGGTTAGGTTAGGTTAGGTTAGGTCAGGTCAGGTCAGGTCATGTTAGGTCACTTTTCCCATTCCTATGCCCAACTAGAATAAAACAAGACCATTATGTAGCAGAAAACCTACCACTAGTTAGCACTCCAGAGATCGTTCCTGCTATGGGACTGCCAAGGGTGGTGAAGACATCCACTTCCATGTAGTTTGCACGCCAACTTTCCTGTACATTCTGATCTACACCATCTAGTAGGAACTCCCGGGTTATGCTGTCTAGCGAGTGGCAATTCACCTGCAAAGTGAAATGCTTAACCAAAAGCAACCACGTGCTATTGATTATATTCCTTTACCCCAATATGTCAGAACCACTAAACTCCATTTCCTCTACTATTACTATTATTACCACTGAACACCACTAATCTACAGATATGCCTGCTACTTTGTCTAAAATTATGAAGGCCAACACGACAGTTTTTGGTTCCCAATTATGTATCAAATCATGAGCATACAGCCTTGATTTGCTCACATACATTGACTTAAAGTGCAGGAATACACGAGTTAGCCAACTGTGCACGTGATCCATTCGATAAACAGGAAACCAAATATAGACATCCTATGTATATAACACATGTTTAGTAGCCAGTATAAGGCAGCATTAGCCATATAAAGGACACCAGTTTCATACTGGTTTGCAATGCAAGAAGTATGCCTACTTGAATCCACATTTACAAAGTGATATCCCCTCAAATTCTCAAAAAAAATTTCCATTTGTTTAATAATCTTTTTAACATATACTTTCCCACGAATACTCAACAAACTTACACCTCTGTAATTTGAACACTCACCTTTATCATCCCCTTTGCCTTTGTACAACAGCGCTATGCATCCATTCCGCCAATCCTCAGGCACTGCACCATGAACCAAACATACATTGAATATCCACACCAACCAGTCAACAACATGGTCACCCCCTTTTTTAATAAATTCCACTGCAATGCCATCCCATTCCTCCCCCACTCCCCTTACTTCCATTGTTTTCACCTTTCTCCATTCTGTACTCAGTCTCACCTGGTACTTCCTCACACAAGTATCCTTCCCAAGCTCCCTTACTCTCACCACCCTCTTCACCCCAACATTCACTCTTCTTTTCTGAAAACCCATACAAATCTTCACCTTAACCTCCACAAGATAATGATCAGACATCCCTCCAGTTGCACCTCTCAGCACATTAACATCCAAAAGTCTCTCTTTCGCACGCCTGTCAATTAACACGTAATCCAATAACGCTCTCTGGCCATCTCTCCTACTTACATACGTATACTTATCTATATCTCGCTTTTTAAACCAGGTATTCCCAATCACCAGTCCTTTTTCAGCAAATAAATCTACAAGCTCTTCACCATTTCCATTTACAACACTGAACACCCCATGTATACCAATTATTCCCTCAACTGCCACATTACTCGCCTTTGCATTCAAATCACCCATCACTATAACCCGGTCTTGTGCATCAAAACCACTAACACACTCATTCAGCTGATCCCAAAACACTTGCCTCTCATGATCTTTCTTCTAATGCCCAGGTGCATATGCACCAATAATCACCCATCTCTCTCCATCAACTTTCAGTTTTACCCATATTAATCGAGAATTTACTTTCTTACATTCTATCTCATACTCATACAACTCCTGTTTCAGGAGTAGTGCTACTCCTTCCCTTGCTCTTGTCATCTCACTAACCCCTGACTTTACTCCCAAGACATTCCCAAACCACTCTTCCCCTTTACCCTTGAGTTTCGTTTCACTCAGAGCCAGAACATCTAGGTTCCTTTCCTCAAACATACTACCTATCTCTCCTTTTTTCACATCTTGGTTACATCCACACACATTTAGAAACCCCAGCCTGAGCCTTCGAGGATGATGAGCACTCCCCGCATGACTCCTTCTTCTGTTTCCCATTATAGATATTGATAGGTGTGTTATTTTTATATGTATATTGTGTGTATATTCTATTAGGTGTATTTGTTGTATTTTAGCTGTATTATTTGTTTAATTACAGTTGCATTTGTAGTGAATATTAAGTGTATTAGTTTGATATGATTATAAGTAGTATGTTAGTATGTGTCTTACTTGTATATTAGCATAGGTGTAACTTTCATATTATAAGGTATATTGTAATTGCTATATAAAGTGAAATATTTGCATTTATTGTATACTATTGTAGATGATTTTATTATTTGCTTGTGTGTATTAATTGAATAATATTAATATGATGTTTATTGGTGTTATATTATCATGTGTATTACTGTTTTCAAATGTATTATGTTTTTTGCAATGTTTACTGCTGTTATATTTTGAATGTTACAAATTGTTAAATTTATAATGAATAATATATTTTAAGAGCTTATGTACATTTGTGTTTGTATATATATACTTGGATGGCATTGCAGTGGAATTTATTAAAAAAGGGGGTGACCATGTTGTTGACTGGTTGGTGAGGATATTCAATGTATGTTTGGTTCATGGTGCAGTGCCTGAGGATTGGCGGAATGCCCGCTTAACTCTCAGGTTAGCGGGCGCAGGGTATCGGAGGGCAAAAATGGCGTGGGATGTGCGCTCCGTCACCTTCCGCTCCTTACCTCTCAGGTTAGCGGGCGAAGGGTGTCGGAGGGCAAAAGTGGCGTGGGATGCGGCTCCGTCACCTTCCGCTCCTTATCTCTCAGGTTAGCGGGCGAAGGGTGTCGGAGGGCAAAAGTGGCGTGGGATGCGGCTCCGTCACCTTCCGCTCCTTACCTCTCAGGTTAGCGGGCGAAGGGTGTCGGAGGGCAAAAGTGGCGTGGTTAGGTTAGGTTAGGTTAGGTTAGGTTACTTTAGTTTGGGTTGGGTTGGGTTAGGTTAGGTTAGGTTAGGTTAGGTTAGGTTGGGTTGGGTTGGGTTAGGATGGGTTGGGTTAGGTTAGCTTAGGTCAGGTCAGGTCAGGACAGTTAGGTCACTTTTCCCATTCCTATGCCCAACTACATTAAAACTAGGACCATTATATAGCAGAAAACCTACCACTAGTTAGCACTCCAGAGATCGTTCCTGCTATGGGACTGCCAAGGGTGATGAAGACATACACTTCCATGTAGTCTGCACGCGTGGGATGCGGCTCCGTCACCTTTCGCTCCTTACCTCTCAGGTTGGCGGGCGAAGGATGTCGGAGGGCAAAAGTGGCGTGGGATGCGGCTCCGTCACCTTCCGCTCCTTACCTCTCAGGTTGGTGGGCGAAGAGTGTCGGAGGGCAAAAGTGGCGTGTGATGCCGCTCCTTCACCTTCCGCTCCTTACCTCTCAGGTTAGCGGGCGAAGGGTGTCGGAGAGCAAAAGTGGCGTGGGATGCGGCTCCGTCACCTTCCGCTCCTTACCTCTCAGGTTAGCGGACGAAGGGTGTCGGAGGGCAAAAGTGGCGTGGGATGCGGCTCCGTCACCTTCCGCTCCTTATCTCTCAGGTTAGCGGGCGAAGGGTGTCGGAGGGCAAAAGTGGCGTGGGATGCGGCTCCGTCACCTTCCGCTCCTTACCTCTCAGGTTAGCGGGCGAACGGTGTCGGAGGGCAAAAGTGGCGTGGTTAGGTTAGGTTAGGTTAGGTTAGGTTAGGTTAGGTTAGGTTGGGTTGGGTTAGGTTAGATTGGGTTGGGTTAGGTTAGGGTAGGTTAGGTTAGGTTGGGTTGGGTTAGGTTAGGTTAGGTTAGGTTAGGTTAGGCTAGGCTAGGCTAGGTTAGGTTAGGTTAGGTTAGGTTAGGTCAGGTCAGGTCAGGTCAGGTTAGGTCACTTTTCCCATTCCTATGCCCAACTAGATTAAAACAAGACCATTATGTAGCAGAAAACATACCACTAGTTAGCACTCCAGAGATCGTTCCTGCTATGGGACTGCCAAGGGTGGTGAAGACATCCACTTCCATGTAGTTTGCACGCCAACTTTCCTGTACATTCTGATCTACACCATCTAGTAGGAACTCCCGGGTTATGCTGTCTAGCGAGTGGCCATTCACCTGCAAAGTGAGATGCTTAACCAAAAGCAACCACGTGCTATTGATTATATTACTTTACCCCAATATGTCAGAACCACTAAACTCCATTTCCTCTACTATTACTATTATTACCACTGAACAACACTAATCTACAGATATGCCTGCTACTTTGTCTAAAATTATGAAGGCCAACACGACAGTGTTTGGTTCCCAATTATGTATTAAATCATGAGCATACAGCCTTGGTTTGCTCACATACATTGACTTAAAGTGCAGGAATACACGAGTTAGCCAACTGTGCACGTGATCCATTCGATAAACAGGAAACCAAATATAGACATCCTATGTATATAACACAACATGTTTAGTAGCCAGTGTAAAGCAGTATTAGCCATATAAAGGACACCAGTTTCATACTGGTTTGCGATGCAAGAAGTATGCCTACTTGAATCCACATTTACAAAGTGATATCCCCTCAAATTCTCAAAAAAAATTTCATTTGTTTAATAATCTTTTTAACATATACTTTCCCACGAATACCCAACAAACTTATACTTCTGTAATTTGAACACTCACCTTTATCATCCCCTTTGCCTTTGTACAACAGCGCTATGCATGCATTCCGCCAATCCTCAGGCACTGCACCATGAACCAAACATACATTTAATATCCTCACCAACCAGTCAACAACATGGTCACCCCCTTTTTTAATAAATTCCACTGCAATGCCATCCCATTCCTCCCCCACTCCCCTTACTTCCATTGTTCTCACCTTTTTCCATTCTGTACTCAGTCTCTCCTGGTACTTCCTCACACAAGTCTCCTTCCCAAGCTCCCTTACTCTCACCACCCTCTTCACCCCAACATTCACTCTTCTTTTCTGAAAACCCATATAAATCTTCACCTTAACCTCCACAAGATAATGATCAGACATCCCTCCAGTTGCACCTCTCAGCACATTAACATCCAAAAGTCTCTCTTTCGCACGCCTGTCAATTAACACGTAATCCAATAACGCTCTCTGGCCATCTCTCCTACTTACATACGTATACTTATCTATATCTCGCTTTTTAAACCAGGTATTCCCAATCACCAGTCCTTTTTCAGCACATAAATCTACAAGCTCTTCACCAATTCCATTTACAACACTTAACACCCCATGTATACCAATTATTCCCTCAACTGCCACATTACTCACCTTTGCATTCAAATCACCCATCACTATAACCCGGTCTTGTGCATCAAAACCACTAACACACTCATTCAGCTGCTCCCAAAACACTTGCCTCTCATAATCTTTCTTCTAATGCCCAGGTGCATATGCACCAATAATCACCCATCTCTCTCCATCAACTTTCAGTTTTACAGATATTAATCGAGAATTTCCTTTCTTACATTCTATCTCATACTCATACAACTCCTGTTTCAGGAGTAGTGCTACTCCTTCCCTTGCTCTTGTCATCTCACTAACCCCTGACTTTACTCCCAAGACATTCCCAAACCACTCTTCCCCTTTACCCTTCAGTTTCGTTTCACTCAGAGCCAAAACATCTAGGTTCCTTTCCTCAAACATACTACCTATCTCTCCTTTTTTCACATCTTGGTTACATCCACACACATTTAGAAACCCCAGCCTGAGCCTTCGAGGATGATGAGCACTCCCCGCATGATTCCTTCTTCTGTTTCCCATTATAGATATTGATAGGTGTGTTATTTTTATATGTATATTGTGAGTATATTCTATTAGGTGTATTTGTTGTATTTTAGCTGTATTATTTGTTTAATTACAGTTGCATTTGTAGTGAATATTAAGTGTATTAGTTTGATATGATTATAAGTAGTATGTTAGTATGTGTCTTACTTGTATATTAGCATAGGTGTAACTTTCATATTATAAGGTATATTGTAATTGCTATATATAGTGAAATATTTGCATTTATTGTATACTATTGTAGATGATTTTATTATTTGCTTGTGTGTATTAATTGAATAATATTAATATGATGTTTATTGGTGTTACCTTATCATGTGTATTACTGTTTTCAAATGTATTATGTTTTTTGCAAGGTTTATTGCTGTTATATTTTGAATGTTACAAATTGTAAAATTTATAATGAATAATATATTTTAAGAGCTTATGTACATTTGTGTTTGTATATATATACTTGGATGGCATTGCAGTGGAATTTATTAAAAAAGGGGGTGACCATGTTGTTGACTGGTTGGTGAGGATATTCAATGTATGTTTGGTTCATGGTGCAGTGCCTGAGGATTGGCGAAATGCCCGCTTGACTCTCAGGTTAGCGGGCGCAGGGTATCGGAGGGCAAAAGTGGCGTGGGATGTGCGCTCCGTCACCTTCCGCTCCTTACCTCTCAGGTTAGCGGGCGAAGGGTGTCGGAGGGCAAAAGTGGCGTGGGATGTGCGCTCCGTCACCTTCCGCTCCTTACCTCTCAGGTTAGCGCGCGCAGAGTACCAGAAGGCAAAGGTGGCCTCGGATGCGCTCGGTCACCTTCCGCTCCTTACCTCTCAGGTTAGCGGGCGAAGGGTGTCGGAGGGCAAAAGTGGCGTGGGATGCGGCTCCGTCACCTTCCGCTCCTTACCTCTCAGGTTAGCGGGCGAAGGGTGTCGGAGGGCAAAAGTGGCGTGGGATGCGGCTCCATCACCTTCCGCTCCTTATCTTTCAGGTTAGCGGGCGAAGGTTGTCGGAGGGCAAAACTGGCGTGGGATGCGGCTCCGTCACCTTCCGCTCCTTACCTCTCAGGTTAGCGGGCGAAGGGTGTCGGAGGGCAAAAGTGGCGTGGGATGCGGCTTTATCAACTTCCGCTCCTTACCTCTCAGGTTAGCGTGCGAAGGGTGTCGGAGGGCAAAAGTGGCGTGGGATGCGGCTCCGTCACCTTCCGCTCTTTACTTCTCAGGTTAGCGGGCGAAGGGTGTCGGAGGGCAAAAGTGGCGTGGGATGCAGCTCCGTCACCTTCCGCTCCTTACCTCTCAGGTTAGCGGGCGAAGGGTGTCGGAGGGCAAAAGTGGCGTGGGATGCGGCTCCGTCACCTTCCGCTCCTTACCTCTCAGGTTAGCGGGCGAAGGGTGTCGGAGGGCAAAAGTGGCGTGGGATGCGGCTCCGTCACCTTCCGCTCCTTACCTCTCAGGTTAGCGGGCGAAGGGTGTCGGAGGGCAAAAGTGGCGTGGGATGCGGCTCCGTCACCTTCCGCTCCTTACCTCTCAGGTTAGCGGGCGAAGGGTGTCGGAGGGCAAAAGTGGCGTGGGATGCGGCTCCGTCACCTTCCGCTCCTTACCTCTCAGGTTAGCGGGCGAAGGGTGTCGGAGGGCAAAAGTGGCGTGGGATGCGGCTCCGTCACCTTCCGCTCCTTACCTCTCAGGTTAGCGGGCGAAGGGTGTCGGAGGGCAAAAGTGGCGTGGTTAGATTAGGTTAGGTTAGGTTAGGTTTGGTTAGGTTAGGTTAGGTTAGGTTAGGTTAGGTTAGGTTAGGTTAGGTTAGGTTAGGTTAGGTTAGGTTAGGTTAGGTTAGGTTAGGTTAGGTTAGGTTAGGTTAGGTTAGGTTAGGTTAGGTTAGGTTAGGTTAGGTTAGGTTAGGTTAGGTTAGGTTAGGTTAGGTTAGGTTAGGTTAGGTTAGGCTAGGCTAGGCTAGGCTAGGTTAGGTTAGGTTAGGTTAGGTCAGGTCAGGTCAGGTCAGGTTAGGTCACTTTTCCCATTCCTATGCCCAACTAGATTAAAACAAGACCATTATGTAGCAGAAAACCTACCACTAGTTAGCACTCCAGAGATCGTTCCTGCTATGGGACTGCCAAGGGTGGTGAAGACATCCACTTCCATGTAGTTTGCACGCCAACTTTCCTGTACATTCTGATCTACACCATCTAGTAGGAACTCCCGGGTTATGCTGTCTAGCGAGTGGCCATTCACCTGCAAAGTGAAATGCTTAACCAAAAGCAACCACGTACTATTGATTATATTCCTTTACCCCAATATGTCAGAACCACTAAACTCCATTTCCTCTACTATTACTATTATTACCACTGAACACCACTAATCTACAGATATGCCTGCTACTTTGTCTAAAATTATGAAGGCCAACACGACAGTTTTTGGTTCCCAATTATGTATTAAATCATGAGCATACAGCCTTGGTTTGCTCACATACATTGACTTAAAGTGCAGGAATACACGAGTTAGCCAACTGTGCACGTGATCCATTCGATAAACAGGAAACCAAATATAGACATCCTATGTATATAACACAACATGTTTAGTAGCCAGTATAAAGCAGTATTAGCCATATAAAGGACACCAGTTTCATACTGGTTTGCAATGCAAGAAGTATGCCTACTTGAATCCACATTTACAAAGTGATATCCCCTCAAATTCTCAAAAAAATTTCATTTGTTTAATAATCTTTTTAACATATACTTTCCCACGAATACTCAACAAACTTATACCTCTGTAATTTGAACACTCACCTTTATCATCCCCTTTGCCTTTGTACAACAGCGCTATGCATGCATTCCGCCAATCCTCAGGCACTGCACCATGAACCAAACATACATTGAATATCCTCACCAACCAGTCAACAACATGGTCACCCCCTTTTTTAATAAATTCCACTGCAATGCCATCCCATTCCTCCCCCACTCCCCTTACTTCCATTGTTCTCACCTTTTTCCATTCTGTACTCAGTCTCTCCTGGTACTTCCTCACACAAGTCTCCTTCCCAAGCTCCCTTACTCTCACCACCCTCTTCACCCCAACATTCACTCTTCTTTTCTGAAAACCCATACAAATCTTCACCTTAACCTCCACAAGATAATGATCAGACATCCCTCCAGTTGCACCTCTCAGCACATTAACATCCAAAAGTCTCTCTTTCGCACGCCTGTCAATTAACACGTAATCCAATAACGCTCTCTGGCCATCTCTCCTACTTACATACGTATACTTATCTATATCTCGCTTTTTAAACCAGGTATTCCCAATCACCAGTCCTTTTTCAGCACATAAATCTACAAGCTCTTCACCATTTCCATTTACAACACTGAACACCCCATGTATACCAATTATTCCCTCAACTGCCACATTACTCACCTTTGCATTCAAATCACCCATCACTATAACCCGGTCTCGTGCATCAAAACCACTAACACACTCATTCAGCTGCTCCCAAAACACTTGCCTCTCATGATCTTTCTTCTCATGCCCAGGTGCATATGCACCAATAATCACCCATCTCTCTCCATCAACTTTCAGTTTTACCCATATTAATCGAGAATTTACTTTCTTACATTCTATCTCATACTCATACAACTCCTGTTTCAGGAGTAGTGCTACTCCTTCCCTTGCTCTTGTCATCTCACTAACCCCTGACTTTACTCCCAAGACATTCCCAAACCACTCTTCCCCTTTACCCTTGAGTTTCGTTTCACTCAGAGCCAAAACATCCAGGTTCCTTTCCTCAAACATACTACCTATCTCTCCTTTTTTCACATCTTGGTTACATCCACACACATTTAGACACCCCAGTCTGAGCCTTCGAGGAGGATGAGCACTCCCCGCATGACTCCTTCTTCTGTTTCCCATTATAGATATTGATAGGTGTGTTATTTTTATATGTATATTGTGTGTATATTCTATTAGGTGTATTTGTTGTATTTCAGCTGTATTATTTGTTTAATTACAGTTGCATTTGTAGTGAATATTAAGTGTATTAGTTTGATATGATTATAAGTAGTATGTTAGTATGTGTCTTACTTGTATATTAGCATAAGTGTAACTTTCATATTATAAGGTATATTGTAATTGCTATATATAGTGAAATATTTGCATTTATTGTATACTATTGTAGATGATTTTATTATTTGCTTGTGTGTATTAATTGAATAATATTAATATGATGTTTATTGGTGTTATATTATCATGTGTATTACTGTTTTCAAATGTATTATGTTTTTTGCAAGGTTTATTGCTGTTATATTTTGAATGTTACAAATTGTAAAATTTATAATGAATAATATATTTTAAGAGCTTATGTACATTTGTGTTTGTATATATATACTTGGATGGCATTGCAGTGGAATTTATTAAAAAAGGGGGTGACCATGTTGTTGACTGGTTGGTGAGGATATTCAATGTATGTTTGGTTCATGGTGCAGTGCCTGAGGATTGGCGGAATGCCCGCTTACCTCTCAGGTTAGCGGGCGCAGGGTGTCGGAGGGCAAAAGTGGCGTGGGATGTGCGCTCCGTCACCTTCCGCTCCTTACCTCTCAGGTTAGCGGGCGAAGGGTGTCGGAGGGCAAAAGTGGCGTGGGATGTGCGCTCCGTCACCTTCCGCTCCTTACCTCTCAGGTTAGCGCGCGCAGAGTGCCAGAAGGCAAAGGTGGCCTCGGATGCGCTCCGTCACCTTCCGCTCCTTACCTCTCAGGTTAGCGGGCGAAGGGTGTCGGAGGGCAAAAGTGGCGTGGGATGCGGCTCCGTCACCTTCCGCTCCTTACCTCTCAGGTTAGCGGGCGAAGGGTGTCGGAGGGCAAAAGTGGCGTGGGATGCGGCTCCGTCACCTTCCGCTCCTTACCTCTCAGGTTAGCGGGCGAAGGGTGTCGGAGGGCAAAAGTGGCGTGGGATGCGGCTCCGTCACCTTCCGCTCCTTACCTCTCAGGTTAGCGGGCGAAGGGTGTCGGAGGGCAAAAGTGGCGTGGGATGCGGCTCCGTCACCTTCCGCTCCTTACCTCTCAGGTTAGCGGGCGAAGGGTGTCGGAGGGCAAAAGTGGCGTGGGATGCGGCTCCGTCACCTTCCGCTCCTTACCTCTCAGGTTAGCGGGCGAAGGGTGTCGGAGGGCAAAAGTGGCGTGGGATGCGGCTCCGTCACCCTCCGCTCCTTACCTCTCAGGTTAGCTGGCGAAGGGTGTCGGAGGGCAAAAGTGGCGTGGGATGCGGCTCCGTCACCTTCCGCTCCTTACCTCTCAGGTTAGCGGGTGAAGGGTGTCGGAGGGCAAAAGTGGCGTGGGATGCGGCTCCGTCACCTTCCGCTCCTTACCTCTCAGGTTAGCGGGCGAAGGGTGTCGGAGGGCAAAAGTGGCGAGGTTAGATTAGGTTAGGTTAGGTTAGGTTTGGTTAGGTTAGGTTAGGTTAGGTTAGGTTAAGTTAGGTTAGGTTAGGTTAGGTTTGGTTAGGTTATGTTAGGTTAGGTTAGGTTAGGTTAGGTTTGGTTAGGTTAAGTTAGGTTAGGTTAGTTTAGGTTAGGTTAGGTTAGTTAGGTTAGGTTAGGTTAGGTTAAGGTTAGGTTAGGTTAGGTTAGGCTAGGCTAGGCTAGGCTAGGTAGGTTAGGTTAGGTTAGGTTAGGTCAGGTCAGGTCAGGTCAGGTTAGGTCACTTTTCCCATTCCTATGCCCAACTAGATTAAAACAAGACCATTATGTAGCAGAAAACCTACCACTAGTTAGCACTCCAGAGATCGTTCCTGCTATGGGACTGCCAAGGGTGGTGAAGACATCCACTTCCATGTAGTTTGCACGCCAACTTTCCTGTACATTCTGATCTACACCATCTAGTAGGAACTCCCGGGTTATGCTGTCTAGCGAGTGGCCATTCACCTGCAAAGTGAAATGCTTAACCAAAAGCAACCACGTACTATTGATTATATTCCTTTACCCCAATATGTCAGAACCACTAAACTCCATTTCCTCTACTATTACTATTATTACCACTGAACACCACTAATCTACAGATATGCCTGCTACTTTGTCTAAAATTATGAAGGCCAACACGACAGTTTTTGGTTCCCAATTATGTATTAAATCATGAGCATACAGCCTTGGTTTGCTCACATACATTGACTTAAAGTGCAGGAATACACGAGTTAGCCAACTGTGCACGTGATCCATTCGATAAACAGGAAACCAAATATAGACATCCTATGTATATAACACAACATGTTTAGTAGCCAGTATAAAGCAGTATTAGCCATATAAAGGACACCAGTTTCATACTGGTTTGCAATGCAAGAAGTATGCCTACTTGAATCCACATTTACAAAGTGATATCCCCTCAAATTCTCAAAAAAATTTCCATTTGTTTAATAATCTTTTTAACATATACTTTCCCACGAATACTCAACAAACTTATACCTCTGTAATTTGAACACTCACCTTTATCATCCCCTTTGCCTTTGTACAACAGCGCTATGCATGCATTCCGCCAATCCTCAGGCACTGCACCATGAACCAAACATACATTGAATATCCTCACCAACCAGTCAACAACATGGTCACCCCCTTTTTTAATAAATTCCACTGCAATGCCATCCCATTCCTCCCCCACTCCCCTTACTTCCATTGTTCTCACCTTTTTCCATTCTGTACTCAGTCTCTCCTGGTACTTCCTCACACAAGTCTCCTTCCCAAGCTCCCTTACTCTCACCACCCTCTTCACCCCAACATTCACTCTTCTTTTCTGAAAACCCATACAAATCTTCACCTTAACCTCCACAAGATAATGATCAGACATCCCTCCAGTTGCACCTCTCAGCACATTAACATCCAAAAGTCTCTCTTTCGCACGCCTGTCAATTAACACGTAATCCAATAACGCTCTCTGGCCATCTCTCCTACTTACATACGTATACTTATCTATATCTCGCTTTTTAAACCAGGTATTCCCAATCACCAGTCCTTTTTCAGCACATAAATCTACAAGCTCTTCACCATTTCCATTTACAACACTGAACACCCCATGTATACCAATTATTCCCTCAACTGCCACATTACTCACCTTTGCATTCAAATCACCCATCACTATAACCCGGTCTCGTGCATCAAAACCACTAACACACTCATTCAGCTGCTCCCAAAACACTTGCCTCTCATGATCTTTCTTCTCATGCCCAGGTGCATATGCACCAATAATCACCCATCTCTCTCCATCAACTTTCAGTTTTACCCATATTAATCGAGAATTTACTTTCTTACATTCTATCTCATACTCATACAACTCCTGTTTCAGGAGTAGTGCTACTCCTTCCCTTGCTCTTGTCATCTCACTAACCCCTGACTTTACTCCCAAGACATTCCCAAACCACTCTTCCCCTTTACCCTTGAGTTTCGTTTCACTCAGAGCCAAAACATCCAGGTTCCTTTCCTCAAACATACTACCTATCTCTCCTTTTTTCACATCTTGGTTACATCCACACACATTTAGACACCCCAGTCTGAGCCTTCGAGGAGGATGAGCACTCCCCGCATGACTCCTTCTTCTGTTTCCCATTATAGATATTGATAGGTGTGTTATTTTTATATGTATATTGTGTGTATATTCTATTAGGTGTATTTGTTGTATTTCAGCTGTATTATTTGTTTAATTACAGTTGCATTTGTAGTGAATATTAAGTGTATTAGTTTGATATGATTATAAGTAGTATGTTAGTATGTGTCTTACTTGTATATTAGCATAAGTGTAACTTTCATATTATAAGGTATATTGTAATTGCTATATATAGTGAAATATTTGCATTTATTGTATACTATTGTAGATGATTTTATTATTTGCTTGTGTGTATTAATTGAATAATATTAATATGATGTTTATTGGTGTTATATTATCATGTGTATTACTGTTTTCAAATGTATTATGTTTTTTGCAAGGTTTATTGCTGTTATATTTTGAATGTTACAAATTGTAAAATTTATAATGAATAATATATTTTAAGAGCTTATGTACATTTGTGTTTGTATATATATACTTGGATGGCATTGCAGTGGAATTTATTAAAAAAGGGGGTGACCATGTTGTTGACTGGTTGGTGAGGATATTCAATGTATGTTTGGTTCATGGTGCAGTGCCTGAGGATTGGCGGAATGCCCGCTTACCTCTCAGGTTAGCGGGCGCAGGGTGTCGGAGGGCAAAAGTGGCGTGGGATGTGCGCTCCGTCACCTTCCGCTCCTTACCTCTCAGGTTAGCGGGCGAAGGGTGTCGGAGGGCAAAAGTGGCGTGGGATGTGCGCTCCGTCACCTTCCGCTCCTTACCTCTCAGGTTAGCGCGCGCAGAGTGCCAGAAGGCAAAGGTGGCCTCGGATGCGCTCCGTCACCTTCCGCTCCTTACCTCTCAGGTTAGCGGGCGAAGGGTGTCGGAGGGCAAAAGTGGCGTGGGATGCGGCTCCGTCACCTTCCGCTCCTTACCTCTCAGGTTAGCGGGCGAAGGGTGTCGGAGGGCAAAAGTGGCGTGGGATGCGGCTCCGTCACCTTCCGCTCCTTACCTCTCAGGTTAGCGGGCGAAGGGTGTCGGAGGGCAAAAGTGGCGTGGGATGCGGCTCCGTCACCTTCCGCTCCTTACCTCTCAGGTTAGCGGGCGAAGGGTGTCGGAGGGCAAAAGTGGCGTGGGATGCGGCTCCGTCACCTTCCGCTCCTTACCTCTCAGGTTAGCGGGCGAAGGGTGTCGGAGGGCAAAAGTGGCGTGGGATGCGGCTCCGTCACCTTCCGCTCCTTACCTCTCAGGTTAGCGGGCGAAGGGTGTCGGAGGGCAAAAGTGGCGTGGGATGCGGCTCCGTCACCTTCCGCTCCTTACCTCTCAGGTTAGCGGGCGAAGGGTGTCGGAGGGCAAAAGTGGCGTGGGATGCGGCTCCGTCACCTTCCGCTCCTTACCTCTCAGGTTAGCGGGCGAAGGGTGTCGGAGGGCAAAAGTGGCGTGGGATGCGGCTCCGTCACCTTCCGCTCCTTACCTCTCAGGTTAGCGGGCGAAGGGTGTCGGAGGGCAAAAGTGGCGTGGGATGCGGCTCCGTCACCTTCCGCTCCTTACCTCTCAGGTTAGCGGGCGAAGGGTGTCGGAGGGCAAAAGTGGCGTGGGATGCGGCTCCGTCACCTTCCGCTCCTTACCTCTCAGGTTAGCGGGCGAAGGGTGTCGGAGGGCAAAAGTGGCGTGGTTAGATTAGGTTAGGTTAGGTTAGGTTTGGTTAGGTTAGGTTAGGTTAGGTTAGGTTAGGTTAGGTTAGGTTAGGTTAGGTTAGGTTTGGTTAGGTTAGGTTAGGTTAGGTTAGGTTTGGTTAGGTTACGTTAGGTTAGGTTAGTTTAGGTTAGGTTAGTTTAGTTTAGGTTAGGTTAGGTTAAGGTTAGGTTAGGTTAAGTTAGGGTAGGCTAGGCTAGGCTAGGCTAGGTTAGGTTAGGTTAGGTTAGGTCAGGTCAGGTCAGGTCAGGTTAGGTCACTTTTCCCATTCCTATGCCCAACTAGATTAAAACAAGACCATTATGTAGCAGAAAACCTACCACTAGTTAGCACTCCAAAGATCGTTCCTGCTATGGGACTGCCAAGGGTGGTGAAGACATCCACTTCCATGTAGTTTGCACGCCAACTTTCCTGTACATTCTGATCTACACCATCTAGTAGGAACTCCCGGGTTATGCTGTCTAGCGAGTGGCCATTCACCTGCAAAGTGAAATGCTTAACCAAAAGCAACCACGTACTATTGATTATATTCCTTTACCCCAATATGTCAGAACCACTAAACTCCATTTCCTCTACTATTACTATTATTACCACTGAACACCACTAATCTACAGATATGCCTGCTACTTTGTCTAAAATTATGAAGGCCAACACGACAGTTTTTGGTTCCCAATTATGTATTAAATCATGAGCATACAGCCTTGGTTTGCTCACATACATTGACTTAAAGTGCAGGAATACACGAGTTAGCCAACTGTGCACGTGATCCATTCGATAAACAGGAAACCAAATATAGACATCCTATGTATATAACACAACATGTTTAGTAGCCAGTATAAAGCAGTATTAGCCATATAAAGGACACCAGTTTCATACTGGTTTGCAATGCAAGAAGTATGCCTACTTGAATCCACATTTACAAAGTGATATCCCCTCAAATTCTCAAAAAAATTTCCATTTGTTTAATAATCTTTTTAACATATACTTTCCCACGAATACTCAACAAACTTATACCTCTGTAATTTGAACACTCACCTTTATCATCCCCTTTGCCTTTGTACAACAGCGCTATGCATGCATTCCGCCAATCCTCAGGCACTGCACCATGAACCAAACATACATTGAATATCCTCACCAACCAGTCAACAACATGGTCACCCCCTTTTTTAATAAATTCCACTGCAATGCCATCCCATTCCTCCCCCACTCCCCTTACTTCCATTGTTCTCACCTTTTTCCATTCTGTACTCAGTCTCTCCTGGTACTTCCTCACACAAGTCTCCTTCCCAAGCTCCCTTACTCTCACCACCCTCTTCACCCCAACATTCACTCTTCTTTTCTGAAAACCCATACAAATCTTCACCTTAACCTCCACAAGATAATGATCAGACATCCCTCCAGTTGCACCTCTCAGCACATTAACATCCAAAAGTCTCTCTTTCGCACGCCTGTCAATTAACACGTAATCCAATAACGCTCTCTGGCCATCTCTCCTACTTACATACGTATACTTATCTATATCTCGCTTTTTAAACCAGGTATTCCCAATCACCAGTCCTTTTTCAGCACATAAATCTACAAGCTCTTCACCATTTCCATTTACAACACTGAACACCCCATGTATACCAATTATTCCCTCAACTGCCACATTACTCACCTTTGCATTCAAATCACCCATCACTATAACCCGGTCTCGTGCATCAAAACCACTAACACACTCATTCAGCTGCTCCCAAAACACTTGCCTCTCATGATCTTTCTTCTCATGCCCAGGTGCATATGCACCAATAATCACCCATCTCTCTCCATCAACTTTCAGTTTTACCCATATTAATCGAGAATTTACTTTCTTACATTCTATCTCATACTCATACAACTCCTGTTTCAGGAGTAGTGCTACTCCTTCCCTTGCTCTTGTCATCTCACTAACCCCTGACTTTACTCCCAAGACATTCCCAAACCACTCTTCCCCTTTACCCTTGAGTTTCGTTTCACTCAGAGCCAAAACATCCAGGTTCCTTTCCTCAAACATACTACCTATCTCTCCTTTTTTCACATCTTGGTTACATCCACACACATTTAGACACCCCAGTCTGAGCCTTCGAGGAGGATGAGCACTCCCCGCATGACTCCTTCTTCTGTTTCCCATTATAGATATTGATAGGTGTGTTATTTTTATATGTATATTGTGTGTATATTCTATTAGGTGTATTTGTTGTATTTCAGCTGTATTATTTGTTTAATTACAGTTGCATTTGTAGTGAATATTAAGTGTATTAGTTTGATATGATTATAAGTAGTATGTTAGTATGTGTCTTACTTGTATATTAGCATAAGTGTAACTTTCATATTATAAGGTATATTGTAATTGCTATATATAGTGAAATATTTGCATTTATTGTATACTATTGTAGATGATTTTATTATTTGCTTGTGTGTATTAATTGAATAATATTAATATGATGTTTATTGGTGTTATATTATCATGTGTATTACTGTTTTCAAATGTATTATGTTTTTTGCAAGGTTTATTGCTGTTATATTTTGAATGTTACAAATTGTAAAATTTATAATGAATAATATATTTTAAGAGCTTATGTACATTTGTGTTTGTATATATATACTTGGATGGCATTGCAGTGGAATTTATTAAAAAAGGGGGTGACCATGTTGTTGACTGGTTGGTGAGGATATTCAATGTATGTTTGGTTCATGGTGCAGTGCCTGAGGATTGGCGGAATGCCCGCTTACCTCTCAGGTTAGCGGGCGCAGGGTGTCGGAGGGCAAAAGTGGCGTGGGATGTGCGCTCCGTCACCTTCCGCTCCTTACCTCTCAGGTTAGCGGGCGAAGGGTGTCGGAGGGCAAAAGTGGCGTGGGATATGCGCTCCGTCACCTTCCGCTCCTTACCTCTCAGGTTAGCGCGCGCACAGTGCCAGAAGTCAAAGGTGGCCTCGGATGCGGCTCCGTCACCTTCCGCTCCTTACCTCTCAGGTTAGCGGGCGAAGGGTGTCGGAGGGCAAAAGTGGCGTGGGATGCGGCTCCGTCACCTTCCGCTCCTTACCTCTCAGGTTAGCGGGCGAAGGGTGTCGGAGGGCAAAAGTGGCGTGGGATGCGGCTCCGTCACCTTCCGCTCCTTACCTCTCAGGTTAGCTGGCGAAGGGTGTCGGAGGGCAAAAGTGGCGTGGGATGCGGCTCCGTCACCTTCCGCTCCTTACCTCTCAGGTTAGCGGGCGAAGGGTGTCGGAGGGCAAAAGTGGCGTGGGATGCGGCTCCGTCACCTTCCGCTCCTTACCTCTCAGGTTAGCGGGCGAAGGGTGTCGGAGGGCAAAAGTGGCGTGGGATGCGGCTCCGTCACCTTCCGCTCCTTACCTCTCAGGTTAGCGCGCGAAGGGTGTCGGAGGGCAAAAGTGGCGTGGGATGCGGCTCCGTCACCTTCCGCTCCTTACGTCTCAGGTTAGCGGGCGAAGGGTGTCGGAGGGCAAAAGTGGCGTGGGATGCGGCTCCCTCACCTTCTGTTCCTTACCTCTCAGGTTAGCGGGCGAAGGGTGTCGGAGGGCAAAAGTGGAGTGGGATGCGGCTCCGTCACCTTCCGCTCCTTACCTCTCACGTTAGCGGGCGAAGGGTGTCGGAGGGCAAAAGTGGCGTGGTTAGGTTAGGTTAGATTAGGTTGGTTTGGGTTAGGTTAGGTTACGTTAGGTTAGGTTGGGTTAGGTTTGTTAGGTTAGGTTAGGTTGGGTTGGGTTAGGTTAGGTTAGGTTGGGTTGGGTTAGGTTAGGTTAGGTTAGGTTAGGGTAGGTTGGGTTGGGTTAGGTTAGGTTAGGTTAGGTTAGGCTAGGCTAGGCTAGGCTAGGTTAGGTTAGGTTAGGTTAGGTCAGGTCAGGTCAGGTTAGGTCACTTTTCCCATTCCTATGTCCAACTAGATTAAAACAAGACCATTATGTAGCAGAAAACCTACCACTAGTTAGCACTCCAGAGATCGTTCCCTCTATGGGACTGCCAAGGGTGGTGAAGACATCAACTTCCATGTAGTTTGCACGACAACTTTCCTGTACATTCTGATCTACACCATCTAGTAGGAACTCCCGGGTTATGCTGTCTAGCGAGTGGCCATTCACCTGCAAAGTGAAATGCTTAACCAAAAGCAACCACGTACTATTGATTATATTCCTTTACCCCAATATGTCAGAACCACTAAACTCCATTTCCTCTACTATTACTATTATTACCACTGAACACCACTAATCTACAGATATGCCTGCTACTTTGTCTAAAATTATGAAGGCCAACACGACAGTTTTTGGTTCCCAATTATGTATTAAATCATGAGCATACAGCCTTGGTTTGCTCACATACATTGACTTAAAGTGCAGGAATACACGAGTTAGCCAACTGTGCACGTGATCCATTCGATAAACAGGAAACCAAATATAGACATCCTATGTATATAACACAACATGTTTAGTAGCCAGTATAAAGCAGTATTAGCCATATAAAGGACACCAGTTTCATACTGGTTTGCAATGCAAGAAGTATGCCTACTTGAATCCACATTTACAAAGTGATATCCCCTCAAATTCTCAAAAAAATTTCCATTTGTTTAATAATCTTTTTAACATATACTTTCCCACGAATACTCAACAAACTTATACCTCTGTAATTTGAACACTCACCTTTATCATCCCCTTTGCCTTTGTACAACAGCGCTATGCATGCATTCCGCCAATCCTCAGGCACTGCACCATGAACCAAACATACATTGAATATCCTCACCAACCAGTCAACAACATGGTCACCCCCTTTTTTAATAAATTCCACTGCAATGCCATCCCATTCCTCCCCCACTCCCCTTACTTCCATTGTTCTCACCTTTTTCCATTCTGTACTCAGTCTCTCCTGGTACTTCCTCACACAAGTCTCCTTCCCAAGCTCCCTTACTCTCACCACCCTCTTCACCCCAACATTCACTCTTCTTTTCTGAAAACCCATACAAATCTTCACCTTAACCTCCACAAGATAATGATCAGACATCCCTCCAGTTGCACCTCTCAGCACATTAACATCCAAAAGTCTCTCTTTCGCACGCCTGTCAATTAACACGTAATCCAATAACGCTCTCTGGCCATCTCTCCTACTTACATACGTATACTTATCTATATCTCGCTTTTTAAACCAGGTATTCCCAATCACCAGTCCTTTTTCAGCACATAAATCTACAAGCTCTTCACCATTTCCATTTACAACACTGAACACCCCATGTATACCAATTATTCCCTCAACTGCCACATTACTCACCTTTGCATTCAAATCACCCATCACTATAACCCGGTCTCGTGCATCAAAACCACTAACACACTCATTCAGCTGCTCCCAAAACACTTGCCTCTCATGATCTTTCTTCTCATGCCCAGGTGCATATGCACCAATAATCACCCATCTCTCTCCATCAACTTTCAGTTTTACCCATATTAATCGAGAATTTACTTTCTTACATTCTATCTCATACTCATACAACTCCTGTTTCAGGAGTAGTGCTACTCCTTCCCTTGCTCTTGTCATCTCACTAACCCCTGACTTTACTCCCAAGACATTCCCAAACCACTCTTCCCCTTTACCCTTGAGTTTCGTTTCACTCAGAGCCAAAACATCCAGGTTCCTTTCCTCAAACATACTACCTATCTCTCCTTTTTTCACATCTTGGTTACATCCACACACATTTAGACACCCCAGTCTGAGCCTTCGAGGAGGATGAGCACTCCCCGCATGACTCCTTCTTCTGTTTCCCATTATAGATATTGATAGGTGTGTTATTTTTATATGTATATTGTGTGTATATTCTATTAGGTGTATTTGTTGTATTTCAGCTGTATTATTTGTTTAATTACAGTTGCATTTGTAGTGAATATTAAGTGTATTAGTTTGATATGATTATAAGTAGTATGTTAGTATGTGTCTTACTTGTATATTAGCATAAGTGTAACTTTCATATTATAAGGTATATTGTAATTGCTATATATAGTGAAATATTTGCATTTATTGTATACTATTGTAGATGATTTTATTATTTGCTTGTGTGTATTAATTGAATAATATTAATATGATGTTTATTGGTGTTATATTATCATGTGTATTACTGTTTTCAAATGTATTATGTTTTTTGCAAGGTTTATTGCTGTTATATTTTGAATGTTACAAATTGTAAAATTTATAATGAATAATATATTTTAAGAGCTTATGTACATTTGTGTTTGTATATATATACTTGGATGGCATTGCAGTGGAATTTATTAAAAAAGGGGGTGACCATGTTGTTGACTGGTTGGTGAGGATATTCAATGTATGTTTGGTTCATGGTGCAGTGCCTGAGGATTGGCGGAATGCCCGCTTACCTCTCAGGTTAGCGGGCGCAGGGTGTCGGAGGGCAAAAGTGGCGTGGGATGTGCGCTCCGTCACCTTCCGCTCCTTACCTCTCAGGTTAGCGGGCGAAGGGTGTCGGAGGGCAAAAGTGGCGTGGGATGTGCGCTCCGTCACCTTCCGCTCCTTACCTCTCAGGTTAGCGCGCGCAGAGTGCCAGAAGGCAAAGGTGGCCTCGGATGCGCTCCGTCACCTTCCGCTCCTTACCTCTCAGGTTAGCGGGCGAAGGGTGTCGGAGGGCAAAAGTGGCGTGGGATGCGGCTCCGTCACCTTCCGCTCCTTACCTCTCAGGTTAGCGGGCGAAGGGTGTCGGAGGGCAAAAGTGGCGTGGGATGCGGCTCCGTCACCTTCCGCTCCTTACCTCTCAGGTTAGCGGGCGAAGGGTGTCGGAGGGCAAAAGTGGCGTGGGATGCGGCTCCGTCACCTTCCGCTCCTTACCTCTCAGGTTAGCGGGCGAAGGGTGTCGGAGGGCAAAAGTGGCGTGGGATGCGGCTCCGTCACCTTCCGCTCCTTACCTCTCAGGTTAGCGGGCGAAGGGTGTCGGAGGGCAAAAGTGGCGTGGGATGCGGCTCCGTCACCTTCCGCTCCTTACCTCTCAGGTTAGCGGGCGAAGGGTGTCGGAGGGCAAAAGTGGCGTGGGATGCGGCTCCGTCACCTTCCGCTCCTTACCTCTCAGGTTAGCGGGCGAAGGGTGTCGGAGGGCAAAATTGGCGTGGTTAGGTTAGGTTAGGTTAGGTTAGGTTAGATTGGGTTGGGTTAGGTTAGGTTAGGTTAGGTTAGGTTAGGTTGGGTTATGTTAGGTTAGGTTAGGTTAGGTTAGGTTAGGTTGGTTGGGTTGGGTTAGGTTAGGTTAGGTTAGGTTAGGTTGGGTTGGGTTAGGTTAGGTTGGGTTGGGTTAGGTTAGGTTAGGTTAGGCTAGGCTAGGCTAGGTTAGGTTAGGTTAGGTTAGGTCAGGTCAGGTCTGGTCAGGTTAGGTCACTTTTCCCATTCCTATGCCCAACTAGATTAAAACAAGACCATTATGTAGCAGAAAACCTACCACTAGTTAGCACTCCAGAGATCGTTCCTGCTATGGGACTGCCAAGGGTGGTGAAGACATCCACTTCCATGTAGTTTGCACGCCAACTTTCCTGTACATTCTGATCTACACCATCTAGTAGGAACTCCCGGGTTATGCTGTCTAGCGAGTGGCCATTCACCTGCAAAGTGAAATGCTTAACCAAAAGCAACCACGTACTATTGATTATATTCCTTTACCCCAATATGTCAGAACCACTAAACTCCATTTCCTCTACTATTACTATTATTACCACTGAACACCACTAATCTACAGATATGCCTGCTACTTTGTCTAAAATTATGAAGGCCAACACGACAGTTTTTGGTTCCCAATTATGTATTAAATCATGAGCATACAGCCTTGGTTTGCTCACATACATTGACTTAAAGTGCAGGAATACACGAGTTAGCCAACTGTGCACGTGATCCATTCGATAAACAGGAAACCAAATATAGACATCCTATGTATATAACACAACATGTTTAGTAGCCAGTATAAAGCAGTATTAGCCATATAAAGGACACCAGTTTCATACTGGTTTGCAATGCAAGAAGTATGCCTACTTGAATCCACATTTACAAAGTGATATCCCCTCAAATTCTCAAAAAAATTTCCATTTGTTTAATAATCTTTTTAACATATACTTTCCCACGAATACTCAACAAACTTATACCTCTGTAATTTGAACACTCACCTTTATCATCCCCTTTGCCTTTGTACAACAGCGCTATGCATGCATTCCGCCAATCCTCAGGCACTGCACCATGAACCAAACATACATTGAATATCCTCACCAACCAGTCAACAACATGGTCACCCCCTTTTTTAATAAATTCCACTGCAATGCCATCCCATTCCTCCCCCACTCCCCTTACTTCCATTGTTCTCACCTTTTTCCATTCTGTACTCAGTCTCTCCTGGTACTTCCTCACACAAGTCTCCTTCCCAAGCTCCCTTACTCTCACCACCCTCTTCACCCCAACATTCACTCTTCTTTTCTGAAAACCCATACAAATCTTCACCTTAACCTCCACAAGATAATGATCAGACATCCCTCCAGTTGCACCTCTCAGCACATTAACATCCAAAAGTCTCTCTTTCGCACGCCTGTCAATTAACACGTAATCCAATAACGCTCTCTGGCCATCTCTCCTACTTACATACGTATACTTATCTATATCTCGCTTTTTAAACCAGGTATTCCCAATCACCAGTCCTTTTTCAGCACATAAATCTACAAGCTCTTCACCATTTCCATTTACAACACTGAACACCCCATGTATACCAATTATTCCCTCAACTGCCACATTACTCACCTTTGCATTCAAATCACCCATCACTATAACCCGGTCTCGTGCATCAAAACCACTAACACACTCATTCAGCTGCTCCCAAAACACTTGCCTCTCATGATCTTTCTTCTCATGCCCAGGTGCATATGCACCAATAATCACCCATCTCTCTCCATCAACTTTCAGTTTTACCCATATTAATCGAGAATTTACTTTCTTACATTCTATCTCATACTCATACAACTCCTGTTTCAGGAGTAGTGCTACTCCTTCCCTTGCTCTTGTCATCTCACTAACCCCTGACTTTACTCCCAAGACATTCCCAAACCACTCTTCCCCTTTACCCTTGAGTTTCGTTTCACTCAGAGCCAAAACATCCAGGTTCCTTTCCTCAAACATACTACCTATCTCTCCTTTTTTCACATCTTGGTTACATCCACACACATTTAGACACCCCAGTCTGAGCCTTCGAGGAGGATGAGCACTCCCCGCATGACTCCTTCTTCTGTTTCCCATTATAGATATTGATAGGTGTGTTATTTTTATATGTATATTGTGTGTATATTCTATTAGGTGTATTTGTTGTATTTCAGCTGTATTATTTGTTTAATTACAGTTGCATTTGTAGTGAATATTAAGTGTATTAGTTTGATATGATTATAAGTAGTATGTTAGTATGTGTCTTACTTGTATATTAGCATAAGTGTAACTTTCATATTATAAGGTATATTGTAATTGCTATATATAGTGAAATATTTGCATTTATTGTATACTATTGTAGATGATTTTATTATTTGCTTGTGTGTATTAATTGAATAATATTAATATGATGTTTATTGGTGTTATATTATCATGTGTATTACTGTTTTCAAATGTATTATGTTTTTTGCAAGGTTTATTGCTGTTATATTTTGAATGTTACAAATTGTAAAATTTATAATGAATAATATATTTTAAGAGCTTATGTACATTTGTGTTTGTATATATATACTTGGATGGCATTGCAGTGGAATTTATTAAAAAAGGGGGTGACCATGTTGTTGACTGGTTGGTGAGGATATTCAATGTATGTTTGGTTCATGGTGCAGTGCCTGAGGATTGGCGGAATGCCCGCTTACCTCTCAGGTTAGCGGGCGCAGGGTGTCGGAGGGCAAAAGTGGCGTGGGATGTGCGCTCCGTCACCTTCCGCTCCTTACCTCTCAGGTTAGCGGGCGAAGGGTGTCGGAGGGCAAAAGTGGCGTGGGATGTGCGCTCCGTCACCTTCCGCTCCTTACCTCTCAGGTTAGCGCGCGCAGAGTGCCAGAAGGCAAAGGTGGCCTCGGATGCGCTCCGTCACCTTCCGCTCCTTACCTCTCAGGTTAGCGGGCGAAGGGTGTCGGAGGGCAAAAGTGGCGTGGGATGCGGCTCCGTCACCTTCCGCTCCTTACCTCTCAGGTTAGCGGGCGAAGGGTGTCGGAGGGCAAAAGTGGCGTGGGATGCGGCTCCGTCACCTTCCGCTCCTTACCTCTCAGGTTAGCGGGCGAAGGGTGTCGGAGGGCAAAAGTGGCGTGGGATGCGGCTCCGTCACCTTCCGCTCCTTACCTCTCAGGTTAGCGGGCGAAGGGTGTCGGAGGGCAAAAGTGGCGTGGGATGCGGCTCCGTCACCTTCCGCTCCTTACCTCTCAGGTTAGCGGGCGAAGGGTGTCGGAGGGCAAAAGTGGCGTGGGATGCGGCTCCGTCACCTTCCGCTCCTTACCTCTCAGGTTAGCGGGCGAAGGGTGTCGGAGGGCAAAAGTGGCGTGGGATGCGGCTCCGTCACCTTCCGCTCCTTACCTCTCAGGTTAGCGGGCGAAGGGTGTCGGAGGGCAAAAGTGGCGTGGGATGCGGCTCCGTCACCTTCCGCTCCTTACCTCTCAGGTTAGCGGGCGAAGGGTGTCGGAGGGCAAAAGTGGCGTGGGATGCGGCTCCGTCACCTTCCGCTCCTTACCTCTCAGGTTAGCGGGCGAAGGGTGTCGGAGGGCAAAAGTGGCGTGGGATGCGGCTCCGTCACCTTCCGCTCCTTACCTCTCAGGTTAGCGGGCGAAGGGTGTCGGAGGGCAAAAGTGGCGTGGGATGCGGCTCCGTCACCTTCCGCTCCTTACCTCTCAGGTTAGCGGGCGAAGGGTGTCGGAGGGCAAAAGTGGCGTGGGATGCGGCTCCGTCACCTTCCGCTCCTTACCTCTCAGGTTAGCGGGCGAAGGGTGTCGGAGGGCAAAAGTGGCGTGGGATGCGGCTCCGTCACCTTCCGCTCCTTACCTCTCAGGTTAGCGGGCGAAGGGTGTCGGAGGGCAAAAGTGGCGTGGGATGCGGCTCCGTCACCTTCCGCTCCTTACCTCTCAGGTTAGCGGGCGAAGGGTGTCGGAGGGCAAAAGTGGCGTGGGATGCGGCTCCGTCACCTTCCGCTCCTTACCTCTCAGGTTAGCGGGCGAAGGGTGTCGGAGGGCAAAAGTGGCGTGGGATGCGGCTCCGTCACCTTCCGCTCCTTACCTCTCAGGTTAGCGGGCGAAGGGTGTCGGAGGGCAAAAGTGGCGTGGGATGCGGCTCCGTCACCTTCCGCTCCTTACCTCTCAGGTTAGCGGGCGAAGGGTGTCGGAGGGCAAAAGTGGCGTGGGATGCGGCTCCGTCACCTTCCGCTCCTTACCTCTCAGGTTAGCGGGCGAAGGGTGTCGGAGGGCAAAAGTGGCGTGGGATGCGGCTCCGTCACCTTCCGCTCCTTACCTCTCAGGTTAGCGGGCGAAGGGTGTCGGAGGGCAAAAGTGGCGTGGGATGCGGCTCCGTCACCTTCCGCTCCTTACCTCTCAGGTTAGCGGGCGAAGGGTGTCGGAGGGCAAAAGTGGCGTGGGATGCGGCTCCGTCACCTTCCGCTCCTTACCTCTCAGGTTAGCGGGCGAAGGGTGTCGGAGGGCAAAAGTGGCGTGGGATGCGGCTCCGTCACCTTCCGCTCCTTACCTCTCAGGTTAGCGGGCGAAGGGTGTCGGAGGGCAAAAGTGGCGTGGGATGCGGCTCCGTCACCTTCCGCTCCTTACCTCTCAGGTTAGCGGGCGAAGGGTGTCGGAGGGCAAAAGTGGCGTGGGATGCGGCTCCGTCACCTTCCGCTCCTTACCTCTCAGGTTAGCGGGCGAAGGGTGTCGGAGGGCAAAAGTGGCGTGGGATGCGGCTCCGTCACCTTCCGCTCCTTACCTCTCAGGTTAGCGGGCGAAGGTTGTCGGAGGGAAAAAGTGGCGTGGGATGCGGCTCCGTCACCTTCCGCTCCTTACCTCTCAGGTTAGCGGGCGAAGGGTGTCGGAGGGCAAAAGTGGCGTGGGATGCGGCTCCGTCACCTTCCGCTCCTTACCTCTCAGGTTAGCGGGCGAAGGGTGTCGGAGGGCAAAAGTGGCGTGGGATGCGGCTCCGTCACCTTCCGCTCCTTACCTCTCAGGTTAGCGGGCGAAGGGTGTCGGAGGGCAAAAGTGGCGTGGGATGCGGCTCCGTCACCTTCCGCTCCTTACCTCTCAGGTTAGCGGGCGAAGGGTGTCGGAGGGCAAAAGTGGCGTGGGATGCGGCTCCGTCACCTTCCGCTCCTTACCTCTCAGGTTAGCGGGCGAAGGGTGTCGGAGGGCAAAAGTGGCGTGGGATGCGGCTCCGTCACCTTCCGCTCCTTACCTCTCAGGTTAGCGGGCGAAGGGTGTCGGAGGGCAAAAGTGGCGTGGGATGCGGCTCCGTCACCTTCCGCTCCTTACCTCTCAGGTTAGCGGGCGAAGGGTGTCGGAGGGCAAAAGTGGCGTGGGATGCGGCTCCGTCACCTTCCGCTCCTTACCTCTCAGGTTAGCGGGCGAAGGGTGTCGGAGGGCAAAAGTGGCGTGGGATGCGGCTCCGTCACCTTCCGCTCCTTACCTCTCAGGTTAGCGGGCGAAGGGTGTCGGAGGGCAAAAGTGGCGTGGTTAGGCTTAGGTTAGGTTAGGTTAGGTTAGGTTAGGTTGGGTTGGGTTTGGTTAGGTTAGGTTAGGTTGGTTAGGTTAGGTTAGGTTAGGTTAGGTTGGGTTGGGTTGGGTTAGGTTAGGTTAGGTTGGGTGGGGTTAGGTTAGGTTAGGTTAGGTTAGGTTGGGTTGGGTTAGGTTAGGTTAGGTTAGGCTAGGCTAGGCTAGGCTAGGTTAGGTTAGGTTAGGTTAGGTCAGGTCAGGTCAGGTCAGGTTAGGTCACTTTTCCCATTCCTATGCCCAACTAGATTAAAACAAGACCATTATGTAGCAGAAAACCTACCACTAGTTAGCACTCCAGAGATCGTTCCTGCTATGGGACTGCCAAGGGTGGTGAAGACATCCACTTCCATGTAGTTTGCACGCCAACTTTCCTGTACATTCTGATCTACACCATCTAGTAGGAACTCCCGGGTTATGCTGTCTAGCGAGTGGCCATTCACCTGCAAAGTGAAATGCTTAACCAAAAGCAACCACGTACTATTGATTATATTCCTTTACCCCAATATGTCAGAACCACTAAACTCCATTTCCTCTACTATTACTATTATTACCACTGAACACCACTAATCTACAGATATGCCTGCTACTTTGTCTAAAATTATGAAGGCCAACACGACAGTTTTTGGTTCCCAATTATGTATTAAATCATGAGCATACAGCCTTGGTTTGCTCACATACATTGACTTAAAGTGCAGGAATACACGAGTTAGCCAACTGTGCACGTGATCCATTCGATAAACAGGAAACCAAATATAGACATCCTATGTATATAACACAACATGTTTAGTAGCCAGTATAAAGCAGTATTAGCCATATAAAGGACACCAGTTTCATACTGGTTTGCAATGCAAGAAGTATGCCTACTTGAATCCACATTTACAAAGTGATATCCCCTCAAATTCTCAAAAAAATTTCCATTTGTTTAATAATCTTTTTAACATATACTTTCCCACGAATACTCAACAAACTTATACCTCTGTAATTTGAACACTCACCTTTATCATCCCCTTTGCCTTTGTACAACAGCGCTATGCATGCATTCCGCCAATCCTCAGGCACTGCACCATGAACCAAACATACATTGAATATCCTCACCAACCAGTCAACAACATGGTCACCCCCTTTTTTAATAAATTCCACTGCAATGCCATCCCATTCCTCCCCCACTCCCCTTACTTCCATTGTTCTCACCTTTTTCCATTCTGTACTCAGTCTCTCCTGGTACTTCCTCACACAAGTCTCCTTCCCAAGCTCCCTTACTCTCACCACCCTCTTCACCCCAACATTCACTCTTCTTTTCTGAAAACCCATACAAATCTTCACCTTAACCTCCACAAGATAATGATCAGACATCCCTCCAGTTGCACCTCTCAGCACATTAACATCCAAAAGTCTCTCTTTCGCACGCCTGTCAATTAACACGTAATCCAATAACGCTCTCTGGCCATCTCTCCTACTTACATACGTATACTTATCTATATCTCGCTTTTTAAACCAGGTATTCCCAATCACCAGTCCTTTTTCAGCACATAAATCTACAAGCTCTTCACCATTTCCATTTACAACACTGAACACCCCATGTATACCAATTATTCCCTCAACTGCCACATTACTCACCTTTGCATTCAAATCACCCATCACTATAACCCGGTCTCGTGCATCAAAACCACTAACACACTCATTCAGCTGCTCCCAAAACACTTGCCTCTCATGATCTTTCTTCTCATGCCCAGGTGCATATGCACCAATAATCACCCATCTCTCTCCATCAACTTTCAGTTTTACCCATATTAATCGAGAATTTACTTTCTTACATTCTATCTCATACTCATACAACTCCTGTTTCAGGAGTAGTGCTACTCCTTCCCTTGCTCTTGTCATCTCACTAACCCCTGACTTTACTCCCAAGACATTCCCAAACCACTCTTCCCCTTTACCCTTGAGTTTCGTTTCACTCAGAGCCAAAACATCCAGGTTCCTTTCCTCAAACATACTACCTATCTCTCCTTTTTTCACATCTTGGTTACATCCACACACATTTAGACACCCCAGTCTGAGCCTTCGAGGAGGATGAGCACTCCCCGCATGACTCCTTCTTCTGTTTCCCATTATAGATATTGATAGGTGTGTTATTTTTATATGTATATTGTGTGTATATTCTATTAGGTGTATTTGTTGTATTTCAGCTGTATTATTTGTTTAATTACAGTTGCATTTGTAGTGAATATTAAGTGTATTAGTTTGATATGATTATAAGTAGTATGTTAGTATGTGTCTTACTTGTATATTAGCATAAGTGTAACTTTCATATTATAAGGTATATTGTAATTGCTATATATAGTGAAATATTTGCATTTATTGTATACTATTGTAGATGATTTTATTATTTGCTTGTGTGTATTAATTGAATAATATTAATATGATGTTTATTGGTGTTATATTATCATGTGTATTACTGTTTTCAAATGTATTATGTTTTTTGCAAGGTTTATTGCTGTTATATTTTGAATGTTACAAATTGTAAAATTTATAATGAATAATATATTTTAAGAGCTTATGTACATTTGTGTTTGTATATATATACTTGGATGGCATTGCAGTGGAATTTATTAAAAAAGGGGGTGACCATGTTGTTGACTGGTTGGTGAGGATATTCAATGTATGTTTGGTTCATGGTGCAGTGCCTGAGGATTGGCGGAATGCCCGCTTACCTCTCAGGTTAGCGGGCGCAGGGTGTCGGAGGGCAAAAGTGGCGTGGGATGTGCGCTCGTCACCTTCCGCTCCTTACCTCTCAGGTTAGCGGGCGAAGGGTGTCGGAGGGCAAAAGTGGCGTGGGATGTGCGCTCCGTCACCTTCCGCTCCTTACCTCTCAGGTTAGCGCGCGCAGAGTGCCAGAAGGCAAAGGTGGCCTCGGATGCGCTCCGTCACCTTCCGCTCCTTACCTCTCAGGTTAGCGGGCGAAGGGTGTCGGAGGGCAAAAGTGGCGTGGGATGCGGCTCCGTCACCTTCCGCTCCTTACCTCTCAGGTTAGCGGGCGAAGGGTGTCGGAGGGCAAAAGTGGCGTGGGATGCGGCTCCGTCACCTTCCGCTCCTTACCTCTCAGGTTAGCGGGCGAAGGGTGTCGGAGGGCAAAAGTGGCGTGGTATGCGGCTCCGTCACCTTCCGCTCCTTACCTCTCAGGTTAGCGGGCGAAGGGTGTCGGAGGGCAAAAGTGGCGTGGGATGCGGCTCCGTCACCTTCCGCTCCTTACCTCTCAGGTTAGCGGGCGAAGGGTGTCGGAGGGCAAAAGTGGCGTGGGATGCGGCTCCGTCACCTTCCGCTCCTTACCTCTCAGGTTAGCGGGCGAAGGGTGTCGGAGGGCAAAAGTGGCGTGGGATGCGGCTCCGTCACCTTCCGCTCCTTACCTCTCAGGTTAGCGGGCGAAGGGTGTCGGAGGGCAAAAGTGGCGTGGGATGCGGCTCCGTCACCTTCCGCTCCTTACCTCTCAGGTTAGCGGGCGAAGGGTGTCGGAGGGCAAAAGTGGCGTGGGATGCGGCTCCGTCACCTTCCGCTCCTTACCTCTCAGGTTAGCGGGCGAAGGGTGTCGGAGGGCAAAAGTGGCGTGGGATGCGGCTCCGTCACCTTCCGCTCCTTACCTCTCAGGTTAGCGGGCGAAGGGTGTCGGAGGGCAAAAGTGGCGTGGGATGCGGCTCCGTCACCTTCCGCTCCTTACCTCTCAGGTTAGCGTGCGAAGGTTGTCGGAGGGCAAAAGTGTCGTGGGATGCGGCTCCGTCAGCTTCCGCTCCTTACCTCTCAGGTTAGCGGGCGAAGGGTGTCGGAGGGCAAAAGTGGCGTGGGATGCGGCTACGTCACCTTCCGCTCCTTACCTCTCAGGTTAGCGGGCGAAGGGTGTCGGAGGCCAAAAGTGGCGTGGGATGCGGTTCCGTCACCTTCTGCTCCTTACCTCTCAGGTTAGCGGGCGAAGGGTGTCGGAGGGCAAAAGTGGCGTGGGATGCGGCTCCGTCACTTTCCGCTCCTTACCTCTCAGGTTAACGGGCGAAGGGTGTCGGAGGGCAAAAGTGGCGTGGGATTCGGCTCCGTCACCTTCCGCTCCTTACCTCTCAGGTTAGCGGGCGAAGGGTGTCGGAGGGCAAAATTAGCGTGGTTAGGTTAGGTTAGGTTAGGTTAGGTTAGATTGGGTTGGGTTAGGTTAGGTTAGATTAGGTTAGGTTAGGTTGGGTTATGTTAGGTTAGGTTAGGTTAGGTTAGGTTAGGTTGGGTTGGGTTGGGTTAGGTTAGGTTAGGTTAGGTTAGGTTAGGTTAGGTTAGGTTAGGTTAGGTTAGGTTAGGTTAGGTTAGGTTAGGTTAGGCTAGGCTAGGCTAGGCTAGGTTAGGTTAGGTTAGGTTAGGTCAGGTCAGGTCAGGTTAGGTCACTTTTCCCATTCCTATGCCCAACTAGATTAAAACAAGACCATTATGTAGCAGAAAACCTACCACTAGTTAGCACTCCAGAGATCGTTCCTGCTATGGGACTGCCAAGGGTGGTGAAGACATCCACTTCCATGTAGTTTGCACGCCAACTTTCCTGTACATTCTGATCTACACCATCTAGTAGGAACTCCCGGGTTATGCTGTCTAGCGAGTGGCCATTCACCTGCAAAGTGAAATGCTTAACCAAAAGCAACCACGTACTATTGATTATATTCCTTTACCCCAATATGTCAGAACCACTAAACTCCATTTCCTCTACTATTACTATTATTACCACTGAACACCACTAATCTACAGATATGCCTGCTACTTTGTCTAAAATTATGAAGGCCAACACGACAGTTTTTGGTTCCCAATTATGTATTAAATCATGAGCATACAGCCTTGGTTTGCTCACATACATTGACTTAAAGTGCAGGAATACACGAGTTAGCCAACTGTGCACGTGATCCATTCGATAAACAGGAAACCAAATATAGACATCCTATGTATATAACACAACATGTTTAGTAGCCAGTATAAAGCAGTATTAGCCATATAAAGGACACCAGTTTCATACTGGTTTGCAATGCAAGAAGTATGCCTACTTGAATCCACATTTACAAAGTGATATCCCCTCAAATTCTCAAAAAAATTTCCATTTGTTTAATAATCTTTTTAACATATACTTTCCCACGAATACTCAACAAACTTATACCTCTGTAATTTGAACACTCACCTTTATCATCCCCTTTGCCTTTGTACAACAGCGCTATGCATGCATTCCGCCAATCCTCAGGCACTGCACCATGAACCAAACATACATTGAATATCCTCACCAACCAGTCAACAACATGGTCACCCCCTTTTTTAATAAATTCCACTGCAATGCCATCCCATTCCTCCCCCACTCCCCTTACTTCCATTGTTCTCACCTTTTTCCATTCTGTACTCAGTCTCTCCTGGTACTTCCTCACACAAGTCTCCTTCCCAAGCTCCCTTACTCTCACCACCCTCTTCACCCCAACATTCACTCTTCTTTTCTGAAAACCCATACAAATCTTCACCTTAACCTCCACAAGATAATGATCAGACATCCCTCCAGTTGCACCTCTCAGCACATTAACATCCAAAAGTCTCTCTTTCGCACGCCTGTCAATTAACACGTAATCCAATAACGCTCTCTGGCCATCTCTCCTACTTACATACGTATACTTATCTATATCTCGCTTTTTAAACCAGGTATTCCCAATCACCAGTCCTTTTTCAGCACATAAATCTACAAGCTCTTCACCATTTCCATTTACAACACTGAACACCCCATGTATACCAATTATTCCCTCAACTGCCACATTACTCACCTTTGCATTCAAATCACCCATCACTATAACCCGGTCTCGTGCATCAAAACCACTAACACACTCATTCAGCTGCTCCCAAAACACTTGCCTCTCATGATCTTTCTTCTCATGCCCAGGTGCATATGCACCAATAATCACCCATCTCTCTCCATCAACTTTCAGTTTTACCCATATTAATCGAGAATTTACTTTCTTACATTCTATCTCATACTCATACAACTCCTGTTTCAGGAGTAGTGCTACTCCTTCCCTTGCTCTTGTCATCTCACTAACCCCTGACTTTACTCCCAAGACATTCCCAAACCACTCTTCCCCTTTACCCTTGAGTTTCGTTTCACTCAGAGCCAAAACATCCAGGTTCCTTTCCTCAAACATACTACCTATCTCTCCTTTTTTCACATCTTGGTTACATCCACACACATTTAGACACCCCAGTCTGAGCCTTCGAGGAGGATGAGCACTCCCCGCATGACTCCTTCTTCTGTTTCCCATTATAGATATTGATAGGTGTGTTATTTTTATATGTATATTGTGTGTATATTCTATTAGGTGTATTTGTTGTATTTCAGCTGTATTATTTGTTTAATTACAGTTGCATTTGTAGTGAATATTAAGTGTATTAGTTTGATATGATTATAAGTAGTATGTTAGTATGTGTCTTACTTGTATATTAGCATAAGTGTAACTTTCATATTATAAGGTATATTGTAATTGCTATATATAGTGAAATATTTGCATTTATTGTATACTATTGTAGATGATTTTATTATTTGCTTGTGTGTATTAATTGAATAATATTAATATGATGTTTATTGGTGTTATATTATCATGTGTATTACTGTTTTCAAATGTATTATGTTTTTTGCAAGGTTTATTGCTGTTATATTTTGAATGTTACAAATTGTAAAATTTATAATGAATAATATATTTTAAGAGCTTATGTACATTTGTGTTTGTATATATATACTTGGATGGCATTGCAGTGGAATTTATTAAAAAAGGGGGTGACCATGTTGTTGACTGGTTGGTGAGGATATTCAATGTATGTTTGGTTCATGGTGCAGTGCCTGAGGATTGGCGGAATGCCCGCTTACCTCTCAGGTTAGCGGGCGCAGGGTGTCGGAGGGCAAAAGTGGCGTGGGATGTGCGCTCCGTCACCTTCCGCTCCTTACCTCTCAGGTTAGCGGGCGAAGGGTGTCGGAGGGCAAAAGTGGCGTGGGATGTGCGCTCCGTCACCTTCCGCTCCTTACCTCTCAGGTTAGCGCGCGCAGAGTGACAGAAGGCAAAGGTGGCCTCGGATGCGCTCCGTCACCTTCCGCTCCTTACCTCTCAGGTTAGCGGGCGAAGGGTGTCGGAGGGCAAAAGTGGCGTGGGATGCGGCTCCGTCACCTTCCGCTCCTTACCTCTCAGGTTAGCGGGCGAAGGGTGTCGGAGGGCAAAAGTGGCGTGGGATGCGGCTCCGTCACCTTCCGCTCCTTACCTCTCAGGTTAGCGGGCGAAGGGTGTCGGAGGGCAAAAGTGGCGTGGGATGCGGCTCCGTCACCTTCCGCTCCTTACCTCTCAGGTTAGCGGGCGAAGGGTGTCGGAGGGCAAAAGTGGCGTGGGATGCGGCTCCGTCACCTTCCGCTCCTTACCTCTCAGGTTAGCGGGCGAAGGGTGTCGGAGGGCAAAAGTGGCGTGGGATGCGGCTCCGTCACCTTCCGCTCCTTACCTCTCAGGTTAGCGGGCGAAGGGTGTCGGAGGGCAAAAGTGGCGTGGGATGCGGCTCCGTCACCTTCCGCTCCTTACCTCTCAGGTTAGCGGGCGAAGGGTGTCGGAGGGCAAAAGTGGCGTGGGATGCGGCTCCGTCACCTTCCGCTCCTTACCTCTCAGGTTAGCGGGCGAAGGGTGTCGGAGGGCAAAAGTGGCGTGGGATGCGGCTCCGTCACCTTCCGCTCCTTACCTCTCAGGTTAGCGAGCGAAGGTTGTCGGAGGGCAAAAGTGGCGTGGGATGCGGCTCCGTCACCTTCCGCTCCTTACCTCTCAGGTTAGCGGCGAAGGGTGTCGGAGGGCAAAAGTGGCGTGGGATGCGGCTCCGTCACCTTCCGCTCCTTACCTCTCAGGTTAGCGGGCGAAGGGTGTCGGAGGGCAAAAGTGGCGTGGGATGCGGCTCCGTCACCTTCCGCTCCTTACCTCTCAGGTTAGCGGGCGAAGGGTGTCGGAGGGCAAAAGTGGCGTGGGATGCGGCTCCGTCACCTTCCGCTCCTTACCTCTCAGGTTAGCGGGCGAAGGGTGTCGGAGGGCAAAAGTGGCGTGGGATGCGGCTCCGTCACCTTCCGCTCCTTACCTCTCAGGTTAGCGGGCGAAGGGTGTCGGAGGGCAAAAGTGGCGTGGGATGCGGCTCCGTCACCTTCCGCTCCTTACCTCTCAGGTTAGCGGGCGAAGGGTGTCGGAGGGCAAAAGTGGCGTGGGATGCGGCTCCGTCACCTTCCGCTCCTTACCTCTCAGGTTAGCGGGCGAAGGGTGTCGGACGGAAAAAGTGGCTTGGGATGCGGCTCCGTCACCTTCCGCTCCTTACCTCTCAGGTTAGCGAGCGAAGGGTGTCGGAGGGCAAAAGTGGCGTGGGATGCGGCTCCGTCACCTTCCGCTCCTTACCTCTCAGGTTAGCGGGCGAAGGGTGTCGGAGGGCAAAAGTGGCGTGGGATGCGGCTCCGTCACCTTCCGCTCCTTACCTCTCAGGTTAGCGGGCGAAGGGTGTCGGAGGCAAAAGTGGCGTGGGATGCGGCTCCGTCACCTTCCGCTCCTTACCTCTCAGGTTAGCGGGCGAAGAGTGTCGGAGGGAAAAAGTGGCGTGGGATGCGGCTCCGTCACCTTCCGCTCCTTACCTCTCAGGTTAGCGAGCGAAGGGTGTCGGAGGGCAAAAGTGGCGTGTGATGCGGCTCCGTCACCTTCCGCTCCTTACCTCTCAGGTTAGCGGGCGAAGGGTGTCGGAGGGCAAAAGTGGCGTGGGATGCGGCTCCGTCACCTTCCGCTCCTTACCTCTCAGGTTAGCGGGCGAAGGGTGTCGGAGGGCAAAAGTGGCGTGGGATGCGGCTCCGTCACCTTCCGCTCCTTACCTCTCAGGTTAGCGGGCGAAGGGTGTCGGAGGGCAAAAGTGGCGTGGGATGCGGCTCCGTCACCTTCCGCTCCTTACCTCTCAGGTTAGCGGGCGAAGGGTGTCGGAGGGCAAAAGTGGCGTGGGATGCGGCTCCGTCACCTTCCGCTCCTTACCTCTCAGGTTAGCGGGCGAAGGGTGTCGGAGGGCAAAAGTGGCGTGGGATGCGGCTCCGTCACCTTCCGCTCCTTACCTCTCAGGTTAGCGGGCGAAGGGTGTCGGAGGGCAAAAGTGGCGTGGGATGCGGCTCCGTCACCTTCCGCTCCTTACCTCTCAGGTTAGCGGGCGAAGGGTGTCGGAGGGCAAAAGTGGCGTGGGATGCGGCTCCGTCACCTTCCGCTCCATACCTCTCAGGTTAGCGGGCGAAGGGCGTCGGAGGGCAAAAGTAGCGAGGTTAGGTTAGGTTAGGTTAGGTTGGGTTGGGTTGGGTTAGGTTAGGTTAGGTTAGGTTAGGTTAGGTTGGGTTGGGTTAGGTTAGGTTAGGTTAGGTTGGGTTGGGTTAGGTTAGGTTAGGTTAGGTTAGGTTGGGTTGGGTTTGGTTAGGTTAGATTAGGCTAGGCTAGGCTAGGTTTGGTTAGGTTAGGTTAGGTTAGGTCAGGTCATGTCAGGTCAGGTTAGGTCACTTTTCCCATTCCTATGCCCAACTAGATTAAAACAAGACCATTATGTAGGAGAGAACCTACCACTAGTTAGCACTCCAGAGATCGTTTCTGCTATGGGACTGCCAAGGGTGGTGAAGACATCCACTTCCATGTAGTTTGCACGCCAACTTTCCTGTACATTCTGATATACACCATCTAGTAGGAACTCCCGGGTTATGCTGTCTAGCGAGTGGCCATTCACCTGCAAAGTGAAATGCTTAACCAAAAGCAACCACGTACTATTGATTATATTCCTTTACCCCAATATGTCAGAACCACTAAACTCCATTTCCTCTACTATTACTATTATTACCACTGAACACCACTAATCTACAGATATGCCTGCTACTTTGTCTAAAATTATGAAGGCCAACACGACAGTTTTTGGTTCCCAATTATGTATTAAATCATGAGCATACAGCCTTGGTTTGCTCACATACATTGACTTAAAGTGCAGGAATACACGAGTTAGCCAACTGTGCACGTGATCCATTCGATAAACAGGAAACCAAATATAGACATCCTATGTATATAACACAACATGTTTAGTAGCCAGTATAAAGCAGTATTAGCCATATAAAGGACACCAGTTTCATACTGGTTTGCAATGCAAGAAGTATGCCTACTTGAATCCACATTTACAAAGTGATATCCCCTCAAATTCTCAAAAAAATTTCCATTTGTTTAATAATCTTTTTAACATATACTTTCCCACGAATACTCAACAAACTTATACCTCTGTAATTTGAACACTCACCTTTATCATCCCCTTTGCCTTTGTACAACAGCGCTATGCATGCATTCCGCCAATCCTCAGGCACTGCACCATGAACCAAACATACATTGAATATCCTCACCAACCAGTCAACAACATGGTCACCCCCTTTTTTAATAAATTCCACTGCAATGCCATCCCATTCCTCCCCCACTCCCCTTACTTCCATTGTTCTCACCTTTTTCCATTCTGTACTCAGTCTCTCCTGGTACTTCCTCACACAAGTCTCCTTCCCAAGCTCCCTTACTCTCACCACCCTCTTCACCCCAACATTCACTCTTCTTTTCTGAAAACCCATACAAATCTTCACCTTAACCTCCACAAGATAATGATCAGACATCCCTCCAGTTGCACCTCTCAGCACATTAACATCCAAAAGTCTCTCTTTCGCACGCCTGTCAATTAACACGTAATCCAATAACGCTCTCTGGCCATCTCTCCTACTTACATACGTATACTTATCTATATCTCGCTTTTTAAACCAGGTATTCCCAATCACCAGTCCTTTTTCAGCACATAAATCTACAAGCTCTTCACCATTTCCATTTACAACACTGAACACCCCATGTATACCAATTATTCCCTCAACTGCCACATTACTCACCTTTGCATTCAAATCACCCATCACTATAACCCGGTCTCGTGCATCAAAACCACTAACACACTCATTCAGCTGCTCCCAAAACACTTGCCTCTCATGATCTTTCTTCTCATGCCCAGGTGCATATGCACCAATAATCACCCATCTCTCTCCATCAACTTTCAGTTTTACCCATATTAATCGAGAATTTACTTTCTTACATTCTATCTCATACTCATACAACTCCTGTTTCAGGAGTAGTGCTACTCCTTCCCTTGCTCTTGTCATCTCACTAACCCCTGACTTTACTCCCAAGACATTCCCAAACCACTCTTCCCCTTTACCCTTGAGTTTCGTTTCACTCAGAGCCAAAACATCCAGGTTCCTTTCCTCAAACATACTACCTATCTCTCCTTTTTTCACATCTTGGTTACATCCACACACATTTAGACACCCCAGTCTGAGCCTTCGAGGAGGATGAGCACTCCCCGCATGACTCCTTCTTCTGTTTCCCATTATAGATATTGATAGGTGTGTTATTTTTATATGTATATTGTGTGTATATTCTATTAGGTGTATTTGTTGTATTTCAGCTGTATTATTTGTTTAATTACAGTTGCATTTGTAGTGAATATTAAGTGTATTAGTTTGATATGATTATAAGTAGTATGTTAGTATGTGTCTTACTTGTATATTAGCATAAGTGTAACTTTCATATTATAAGGTATATTGTAATTGCTATATATAGTGAAATATTTGCATTTATTGTATACTATTGTAGATGATTTTATTATTTGCTTGTGTGTATTAATTGAATAATATTAATATGATGTTTATTGGTGTTATATTATCATGTGTATTACTGTTTTCAAATGTATTATGTTTTTTGCAAGGTTTATTGCTGTTATATTTTGAATGTTACAAATTGTAAAATTTATAATGAATAATATATTTTAAGAGCTTATGTACATTTGTGTTTGTATATATATACTTGGATGGCATTGCAGTGGAATTTATTAAAAAAGGGGGTGACCATGTTGTTGACTGGTTGGTGAGGATATTCAATGTATGTTTGGTTCATGGTGCAGTGCCTGAGGATTGGCGGAATGCCCGCTTACCTCTCAGGTTAGCGGGCGCAGGGTGTCGGAGGGCAAAAGTGGCGTGGGATGTGCGCTCCGTCACCTTCCGCTCCTTACCTCTCAGGTTAGCGGGCGAAGGGTGTCGGAGGGCAAAAGTGGCGTGGGATGTGCGCTCCGTCACCTTCCGCTCCTTACCTCTCAGGTTAGCGCGCGAAGAGTGCCAGAAGGCAAAGGTGGCCTCGGATGCGGCTCCGTTACCTTCCGCTCCTTACCTCTCAGGTTAGCGGGCGAAGGGTGTCGGAGGGCAAAAGTGGCGTGGGATGCGGCTTCGTCACCCTCCGCTCCTTATCTCTCAGGGTAGCTGGCGAAGGGTGTCGGAGGGCAAAAGTGGCGTGGGATGCGGCTCCGTCACCTTCCGCTCCTTACCTCTCATGTTAGCGGGCGAAGGGTGTCGGAGGGCAAAAGTGGCGTGGGATGCGGCTCCGTCACCTTCCGCTCCTTACCTCTCAGGTTAGCGGGCGAAGGGTGTCGGAGGGCAAAAGTGGCGTGGGATGCGGCTCCGTCACCTTCGCTCCTTACCTCTCAGGTTAGCGGGCGAAGAGTGTCGGAGGGCAAAAGTGGCGTGGGATGCGGCTCCGTCACCTTCGCTCCTTACCTCTCAGGTTAGCGGGCGAAGGGTGTCGGAGGGCAAAAGTGGCGTGGGATGCGGTTCCGTCACCTTCTGCTCCTTACCTCTCAGGTTAGCGGGCGAAGGGTGTCGGAGGGCAAAAGTGGCGTGGGATGCGGCTCCGTCACCTTCCGCTCCTTACCTCTCAGGTTAGCGGGCGAAGGGTGTCGGAGGGCAAAAGTGGCGTGGGATGCGGCTCCGTCACCTTCCGCTCCTTACCTCTCAGGTTAGCGGGCGAAGGGTGTCGGAGGGCAAAAGTGGCGTGGGATGCGGCTCCGTCACCTTCCGCTCCTTACCTCTCAGGTTAGCGGGCGAAGGGTGTCGGAGGGCAAAAGTGGCGTGGGATGCGGCTCCGTCACCTTCCGCTCCTTACCTCTCAGGTTAGCGGGCGAAGGGTGTCGGAGGGCAAAAGTGGCGTGGGATGCGGCTCCGTCACCTTCCGCTCCTTACCTCTCAGGTTAGCGGGCGAAGGGTGTCGGAGGGCAAAAGTGGCGTGGGATGCGGCTCCGTCACCTTCCGCTCCTTACCTCTCAGGTTAGCGGGCGAAGGGTGTCGGAGGGCAAAAGTGGCGTGGGATGCGGCTCCGTCACCTTCCGCTCCTTACCTCTCAGGTTAGCGGGCGAAGGGTGTCGGAGGGCAAAAGTGGCGTGGGATGCGGCTCCGTCACCTTCCGCTCCTTACCTCTCAGGTTAGCGGGCGAAGGGTGTCGGAGGGCAAAAGTGGCGTGGGATGCGGCTCCGTCACCTTCCGCTCCTTACCTCTCAGGTTAGCGGGCGAAGGGTGTCGGAGGGCAAAAGTGGCGTGGGATGCGGCTCCGTCACCTTCCGCTCCTTACCTCTCAGGTTAGCGGGCGAAGGGTGTCGGAGGGCAAAAGTGGCGTGGGATGCGGCTCCGTCACCTTCCGCTCCTTACCTCTCAGGTTAGCGGGCGAAGGGTGTCGGAGGGCAAAAGTGGCGTGGGATGCGGCTCCGTCACCTTCCGCTCCTTACCTCTCAGGTTAGCGGGCGAAGGGTGTCGGAGGGCAAAAGTGGCGTGGGATGCGGCTCCGTCACCTTCCGCTCCTTACCTCTCAGGTTAGCGGGCGAAGGGTGTCGGAGGGCAAAAGTGGCGTGGGATGCGGCTCCGTCACCTTCCGCTCCTTACCTCTCAGGTTAGCGGGCGAAGGGTGTCGGAGGGCAAAAGTGGCGTGGGATGCGGCTCCGTCACCTTCCGCTCCTTACCTCTCAGGTTAGCGGGCGAAGGGTGTCGGAGGGCAAAAGTGGCGTGGGATGCGGCTCCGTCACCTTCCGCTCCTTACCTCTCAGGTTAGCGGGCGAAGGGTGTCGGAGGGCAAAAGTGGCGTGGGATGCGGCTCCGTCACCTTCCGCTCCTTACCTCTCAGGTTAGCGGGCGAAGGGTGTCGGAGGGCAAAAGTGGCGTGGGATGCGGCTCCGTCACCTTCCGCTCCTTACCTCTCAGGTTAGCGGGCGAAGGGTGTCGGAGGGCAAAAGTGGCGTGGGATGCGGCTCCGTCACCTTCCGCTCCTTACCTCTCAGGTTAGCGGGCGAAGGGTGTCGGAGGGCAAAAGTGGCGTGGGATGCGGCTCCGTCACCTTCCGCTCCTTACCTCTCAGGTTAGCGGGCGAAGGGTGTCGGAGGGCAAAAGTGGTGTGGTTAGGTTAGGTTAGGTTAGGTTTGGTTAGGTTGGGTTAGGTTTGGTTAGGTTAGGTTAGGTTAGGTTAGGTTAGTTTAGATTCGGTTAGTTTAGGTTAGGATAGGTTAAGTTAGGTTAGGTTAGGTTAGGTTTGGTTAGGTTAGGTTAGGTTTGATTAGGTTAGGTTAGGTTAGGTTTGATTAGGTTAGGTTAGGTAAGGTTATTTTAGGTTAGGTTAGGTTAGGTTAAGGTTACGATAGGTTAGGTTAGGTTAGGTTAGGCTAGGCTAGGCTAGGTTAGGTTAGGTTAGGTTAGGTCAGGTCAGGTCAGTTTAGGTCACTTTTCCCATTCCTATGCCCAACTAGATTAAAACAAGACCATTATGTAGCAGAAAACCTACCACTAGTTAGCACTCCAGAGATCGTTCCTGCTATGGGACTGCCAAGGGTGGTGAAGACATCCACTTCCATGTAGTTTGCACGCCAACTTTCCTGTACATTCTGATCTACACCATCTAGTAGGAACTCCCGGGTTATGCTGTCTAGCGAGTGGCCATTCATCTGCAAAGTGAAATGCTTAACCAAAAGCAACCACGTACTATTGATTATATTCCTTTACCCCAATATGTCAGAACCACTAAACTCATTTCCTCTACTATTACTATTATTACCACTGAACACCACTAATCTACAGATATGCCTGCTACTTTGTCTAAAATTATGAAGGCCAACACGACAGTTTTTGGTTCCCAATTATGTATTAAATCATGAGCATACAGCCTTGGTTTGCTCACATACATTGACTTAAAGTGCAGGAATACACGAGTTAGCCAACTGTGCACGTGATCCATTCGATAAACAGGAAACCAAATATAGACATCCTATGTATATAACACAACATGTTTAGTAGCCAGTATAAAGCAGTATTAGCCATATAAAGGACACCAGTTTCATACTGGTTTGCAATGCAAGAAGTATGCCTACTTGAATCCACATTTACAAAGTGATATCCCCTCAAATTCTCAAAAAAATTTCCATTTGTTTAATAATCTTTTTAACATATACTTTCCCACGAATACTCAACAAACTTATACCTCTGTAATTTGAACACTCACCTTTATCATCCCCTTTGCCTTTGTACAACAGCGCTATGCATGCATTCCGCCAATCCTCAGGCACTGCACCATGAACCAAACATACATTGAATATCCTCACCAACCAGTCAACAACATGGTCACCCCCTTTTTTAATAAATTCCACTGCAATGCCATCCCATTCCTCCCCCACTCCCCTTACTTCCATTGTTCTCACCTTTTTCCATTCTGTACTCAGTCTCTCCTGGTACTTCCTCACACAAGTCTCCTTCCCAAGCTCCCTTACTCTCACCACCCTCTTCACCCCAACATTCACTCTTCTTTTCTGAAAACCCATACAAATCTTCACCTTAACCTCCACAAGATAATGATCAGACATCCCTCCAGTTGCACCTCTCAGCACATTAACATCCAAAAGTCTCTCTTTCGCACGCCTGTCAATTAACACGTAATCCAATAACGCTCTCTGGCCATCTCTCCTACTTACATACGTATACTTATCTATATCTCGCTTTTTAAACCAGGTATTCCCAATCACCAGTCCTTTTTCAGCACATAAATCTACAAGCTCTTCACCATTTCCATTTACAACACTGAACACCCCATGTATACCAATTATTCCCTCAACTGCCACATTACTCACCTTTGCATTCAAATCACCCATCACTATAACCCGGTCTCGTGCATCAAAACCACTAACACACTCATTCAGCTGCTCCCAAAACACTTGCCTCTCATGATCTTTCTTCTCATGCCCAGGTGCATATGCACCAATAATCACCCATCTCTCTCCATCAACTTTCAGTTTTACCCATATTAATCGAGAATTTACTTTCTTACATTCTATCTCATACTCATACAACTCCTGTTTCAGGAGTAGTGCTACTCCTTCCCTTGCTCTTGTCATCTCACTAACCCCTGACTTTACTCCCAAGACATTCCCAAACCACTCTTCCCCTTTACCCTTGAGTTTCGTTTCACTCAGAGCCAAAACATCCAGGTTCCTTTCCTCAAACATACTACCTATCTCTCCTTTTTTCACATCTTGGTTACATCCACACACATTTAGACACCCCAGTCTGAGCCTTCGAGGAGGATGAGCACTCCCCGCATGACTCCTTCTTCTGTTTCCCATTATAGATATTGATAGGTGTGTTATTTTTATATGTATATTGTGTGTATATTCTATTAGGTGTATTTGTTGTATTTCAGCTGTATTATTTGTTTAATTACAGTTGCATTTGTAGTGAATATTAAGTGTATTAGTTTGATATGATTATAAGTAGTATGTTAGTATGTGTCTTACTTGTATATTAGCATAAGTGTAACTTTCATATTATAAGGTATATTGTAATTGCTATATATAGTGAAATATTTGCATTTATTGTATACTATTGTAGATGATTTTATTATTTGCTTGTGTGTATTAATTGAATAATATTAATATGATGTTTATTGGTGTTATATTATCATGTGTATTACTGTTTTCAAATGTATTATGTTTTTTGCAAGGTTTATTGCTGTTATATTTTGAATGTTACAAATTGTAAAATTTATAATGAATAATATATTTTAAGAGCTTATGTACATTTGTGTTTGTATATATATACTTGGATGGCATTGCAGTGGAATTTATTAAAAAAGGGGGTGACCATGTTGTTGACTGGTTGGTGAGGATATTCAATGTATGTTTGGTTCATGGTGCAGTGCCTGAGGATTGGCGGAATGCCCGCTTACCTCTCAGGTTAGCGGGCGCAGGGTGTCGGAGGGCAAAAGTGGCGTGGGATGTGCGCTCCGTCACCTTCCGCTCCTTACCTCTCAGGTTAGCGGGCGAAGGGTGTCGGAGGGCAAAAGTGGCGTGGGATGTGCGCTCCGTCACCTTCCGCTCCTTACCTCTCAGGTTAGCGCGCGCAGAGTGCCAGAAGGCAAAGGTGGCCTCGGATGCGCTCCGTCACCTTCCGCTCCTTACCTCTCAGGTTAGCGGGCGAAGGGTGTCGGAGGGCAAAAGTGGCGTGGGATGCGGCTCCGTCACCTTCCGCTCCTTACCTCTCAGGTTAGCGGGCGAAGGGTGTCGGAGGGCAAAAGTGGCGTGGGATGCGGCTCCGTCACCTTCCGCTCCTTACCTCTCAGGTTAGCGGGCGAAGGGTGTCGGAGGGCAAAAGTGGCGTGGGATGCGGCTCCGTCACCTTCCGCTCCTTACCTCTCAGGTTAGCGGGCGAAGGGTGTCGGAGGGCAAAAGTGGCGTGGGATGCGGCTCCGTCACCTTCCGCTCCTTACCTCTCAGGTTAGCGGGCGAAGGGTGTCGGAGGGCAAAAGTGGCGTGGGATGCGGCTCCGTCACCTTCCGCTCCTTACCTCTCAGGTTAGCGGGCGAAGGGTGTCGGAGGGCAAAAGTGGCGTGGGATGCGGCTCCGTCACCTTCCGCTCCTTACCTCTCAGGTTAGCGGGCGAAGGGTGTCGGAGGGCAAAAGTGGCGTGGGATGCGGCTCCGTCACCTTCCGCTCCTTACCTCTCAGGTTAGCGGGCGAAGGGTGTCGGAGGGCAAAAGTGGCGTGGGATGCGGCTCCGTCACCTTCCGCTCCTTACCTCTCAGGTTAGCGGGCGAAGGGTGTCGGAGGGCAAAAGTGGCGTGGGATGCGGCTCCGTCACCTTCCGCTCCTTACCTCTCAGGTTAGCGGGCGAAGGGTGTCGGAGGGCAAAAGTGGCGTGGGATGCGGCTCCGTCACCTTCCGCTCCTTACCTCTCAGGTTAGCGGGCGAAGGGTGTCGGAGGGCAAAAGTGGCGTGGGATGCGGCTCCGTCACCTTCCGCTCCTTACCTCTCAGGTTAGCGGGCGAAGGGTGTCGGAGGGCAAAAGTGGCGTGGTTAGGTTAGGTTAGGTTAGGTTAGGTTAGGTTGGGTTAGGTTAGGTTAGGTTAGGTTAGGTTAGGTTAGGTTAGGTTAGGTTAGGTTAGGTTAGGTTGGGTTGGGTTGGGTTAGGTTAGGTTAGGTTAGGTTAGGTTGGGTTGGGTTAGGTTAGGTTAGGTTAGGTTAGGTTGGGTTGGGTTAGGTTAGGTTAGGTTAGGTTAGGTTAGGTTAGGCTAGGCTAGGCTAGGTTAGGTTAGGTTAGGTTAGGTCAGGTCAGGTCAGGTCAGGTTAGGTCACTTTTCCCATTCCTATGCCCAACTAGATTAAAACAAGACCATTATGTAGCAGAAAACCTACCACTAGTTAGCACTCCAGAGATCGTTCCTGCTATGGGACTGCCAAGGGTGGTGAAGACATCCACTTCCATGTAGTTTGCACGCCAACTTTCCTGTACATTCTGATCTACACCATCTAGTAGGAACTCCCGGGTTATGCTGTCTAGCGAGTGGCCATTCACCTGCAAAGTGAAATGCTTAACCAAAAGCAACCACGTACTATTGATTATATTCCTTTACCCCAATATGTCAGAACCACTAAACTCCATTTCCTCTACTATTACTATTATTACCACTGAACACCACTAATCTACAGATATGCCTGCTACTTTGTCTAAAATTATGAAGGCCAACACGACAGTTTTTGGTTCCCAATTATGTATTAAATCATGAGCATACAGCCTTGGTTTGCTCACATACATTGACTTAAAGTGCAGGAATACACGAGTTAGCCAACTGTGCACGTGATCCATTCGATAAACAGGAAACCAAATATAGACATCCTATGTATATAACACAACATGTTTAGTAGCCAGTATAAAGCAGTATTAGCCATATAAAGGACACCAGTTTCATACTGGTTTGCAATGCAAGAAGTATGCCTACTTGAATCCACATTTACAAAGTGATATCCCCTCAAATTCTCAAAAAAATTTCCATTTGTTTAATAATCTTTTTAACATATACTTTCCCACGAATACTCAACAAACTTATACCTCTGTAATTTGAACACTCACCTTTATCATCCCCTTTGCCTTTGTACAACAGCGCTATGCATGCATTCCGCCAATCCTCAGGCACTGCACCATGAACCAAACATACATTGAATATCCTCACCAACCAGTCAACAACATGGTCACCCCCTTTTTTAATAAATTCCACTGCAATGCCATCCCATTCCTCCCCCACTCCCCTTACTTCCATTGTTCTCACCTTTTTCCATTCTGTACTCAGTCTCTCCTGGTACTTCCTCACACAAGTCTCCTTCCCAAGCTCCCTTACTCTCACCACCCTCTTCACCCCAACATTCACTCTTCTTTTCTGAAAACCCATACAAATCTTCACCTTAACCTCCACAAGATAATGATCAGACATCCCTCCAGTTGCACCTCTCAGCACATTAACATCCAAAAGTCTCTCTTTCGCACGCCTGTCAATTAACACGTAATCCAATAACGCTCTCTGGCCATCTCTCCTACTTACATACGTATACTTATCTATATCTCGCTTTTTAAACCAGGTATTCCCAATCACCAGTCCTTTTTCAGCACATAAATCTACAAGCTCTTCACCATTTCCATTTACAACACTGAACACCCCATGTATACCAATTATTCCCTCAACTGCCACATTACTCACCTTTGCATTCAAATCACCCATCACTATAACCCGGTCTCGTGCATCAAAACCACTAACACACTCATTCAGCTGCTCCCAAAACACTTGCCTCTCATGATCTTTCTTCTCATGCCCAGGTGCATATGCACCAATAATCACCCATCTCTCTCCATCAACTTTCAGTTTTACCCATATTAATCGAGAATTTACTTTCTTACATTCTATCTCATACTCATACAACTCCTGTTTCAGGAGTAGTGCTACTCCTTCCCTTGCTCTTGTCATCTCACTAACCCCTGACTTTACTCCCAAGACATTCCCAAACCACTCTTCCCCTTTACCCTTGAGTTTCGTTTCACTCAGAGCCAAAACATCCAGGTTCCTTTCCTCAAACATACTACCTATCTCTCCTTTTTTCACATCTTGGTTACATCCACACACATTTAGACACCCCAGTCTGAGCCTTCGAGGAGGATGAGCACTCCCCGCATGACTCCTTCTTCTGTTTCCCATTATAGATATTGATAGGTGTGTTATTTTTATATGTATATTGTGTGTATATTCTATTAGGTGTATTTGTTGTATTTCAGCTGTATTATTTGTTTAATTACAGTTGCATTTGTAGTGAATATTAAGTGTATTAGTTTGATATGATTATAAGTAGTATGTTAGTATGTGTCTTACTTGTATATTAGCATAAGTGTAACTTTCATATTATAAGGTATATTGTAATTGCTATATATAGTGAAATATTTGCATTTATTGTATACTATTGTAGATGATTTTATTATTTGCTTGTGTGTATTAATTGAATAATATTAATATGATGTTTATTGGTGTTATATTATCATGTGTATTACTGTTTTCAAATGTATTATGTTTTTTGCAAGGTTTATTGCTGTTATATTTTGAATGTTACAAATTGTAAAATTTATAATGAATAATATATTTTAAGAGCTTATGTACATTTGTGTTTGTATATATATACTTGGATGGCATTGCAGTGGAATTTATTAAAAAAGGGGGTGACCATGTTGTTGACTGGTTGGTGAGGATATTCAATGTATGTTTGGTTCATGGTGCAGTGCCTGAGGATTGGCGGAATGCCCGCTTACCTCTCAGGTTAGCGGGCGCAGGGTGTCGGAGGGCAAAAGTGGCGTGGGATGTGCGCTCCGTCACCTTCCGCTCCTTACCTCTCAGGTTAGCGGGCGAAGGGTGTCGGAGGGCAAAAGTGGCGTGGGATGTGCGCTCCGTCACCTTCCGCTCCTTACCTCTCAGGTTAGCGCGCGCAGAGTGCCAGAAGGCAAAGGTGGCCTCGGATGCGCTCCGTCACCTTCCGCTCCTTACCTCTCAGGTTAGCGGGCGAAGGGTGTCGGAGGGCAAAAGTGGCGTGGGATGCGGCTCCGTCACCTTCCGCTCCTTACCTCTCAGGTTAGCGGGCGAAGGTGTCGGAGGGCAAAAGTGGCGTGGGATGCGGCTCCGTCACCTTCCGCTCCTTACCTCTCAGGTTAGCGGGCGAAGGGTGTCGGAGGGCAAAAGTGGCGTGGGATGCGGCTCCGTCACCTTCCGCTCCTTACCTCTCAGGTTAGCGGGCGAAGGGTGTCGGAGGGCAAAAGTGGCGTGGGATGCGGCTCCGTCACCTTCCGCTCCTTACCTCTCAGGTTAGCGGGCGAAGGGTGTCGGAGGGCAAAAGTGGCGTGGGATGCGGCTCCGTCACCTTCCGCTCCTTACCTCTCAGGTTAGCGGGCGAAGGGTGTCGGAGGGCAAAAGTGGCGTGGGATGCGGCTCCGTCACCTTCCGCTCCTTACCTCTCAGGTTAGCGGGCGAAGGGTGTCGGAGGGCAAAAGTGGCGTGGGATGCGGCTCCGTCACCTTCCGCTCCTTACCTCTCAGGTTAGCGGGCGAAGGGTGTCGGAGGGCAAAAGTGGCGTGGGATGCGGCTCCGTCACCTTCCGCTCCTTACCTCTCAGGTTAGCGGGCGAAGGGTGTCGGAGGGCAAAAGTGGCGTGGGATGCGGCTCCGTCACCTTCCGCTCCTTACCTCTCAGGTTAGCGGGCGAAGGGTGTCGGAGGGCAAAAGTGGCGTGGGATGCGGCTCCGTCACCTTCCGCTCCTTACCTCTCAGGTTAGCGGGCGAAGGGTGTCGGAGGGCAAAAGTGGCGTGGGATGCGGCTCCGTCACCTTCCGCTCCTTACCTCTCAGGTTAGCGGGCGAAGGGTGTCGGAGGGCAAAAGTGGCGTGGGATGCGGCTCCGTCACCTTCCGCTCCTTACCTCTCAGGTTAGCGGGCGAAGGGTGTCGGAGGGCAAAAGTGGCGTGGGATGCGGCTCCGTCACCTTCCGCTCCTTACCTCTCAGGTTAGCGGGCGAAGGGTGTCGGAGGGCAAAAGTGGCGTGGGATGCGGATCCGTCACCTTCCGCTCCTTACCTCTCAGGTTAGCGGGCCAAGGGTGTCGGAGGGCAAAAGTGTCGTGGTTAGGTTAGGTTAGGTTAGGTTAGGTTGGTTTGGGTTAGGTTAGGTTAGGTTAGGTTAGGTTGGGTTAGGTTAGGTTAGGTTAGGTTAGGTTGGGTTGGGTTAGGTTAGGTTAGGTTGGGTTGGGTTAGGTTAGGTTAGGTTAGGGTAGGTTGGGTTGGGTTAGGTTAGGTTAGGTTAGGTTAGGTTAGGCTAGGCTAGGCTAGGTTAGGTTAGGTTAGGTTAGGTCAGGTCAGGTCAGGTTAGGTCACTTTTCCCATTCCTATGCCCAACTAGATTAAAACAAGACCATTATGTAGCAGAAAGCCTACCAATAGTTAGCACTCCAGAGATCGTTCCCTCTATGGGACTGCCAAGGGTGGTGAAGACATCCACTTCCATGTAGTTTGCACGCCAACTTTCCTGTACATTCTGATCTACACCATCTAGTAGGAACTCCCGGGTTATGCTGTCTAGCGAGTGGCCATTCACCTGCAAAGTGAAATGCTTAACCAAAAGCAACCACGTACTATTGATTATATTCCTTTACCCCAATATGTCAGAACCACTAAACTCCATTTCCTCTACTATTACTATTATTACCACTGAACACCACTAATCTACAGATATGCCTGCTACTTTGTCTAAAATTATGAAGGCCAACACGACAGTTTTTGGTTCCCAATTATGTATTAAATCATGAGCATACAGCCTTGGTTTGCTCACATACATTGACTTAAAGTGCAGGAATACACGAGTTAGCCAACTGTGCACGTGATCCATTCGATAAACAGGAAACCAAATATAGACATCCTATGTATATAACACAACATGTTTAGTAGCCAGTATAAAGCAGTATTAGCCATATAAAGGACACCAGTTTCATACTGGTTTGCAATGCAAGAAGTATGCCTACTTGAATCCACATTTACAAAGTGATATCCCCTCAAATTCTCAAAAAAATTTCCATTTGTTTAATAATCTTTTTAACATATACTTTCCCACGAATACTCAACAAACTTATACCTCTGTAATTTGAACACTCACCTTTATCATCCCCTTTGCCTTTGTACAACAGCGCTATGCATGCATTCCGCCAATCCTCAGGCACTGCACCATGAACCAAACATACATTGAATATCCTCACCAACCAGTCAACAACATGGTCACCCCCTTTTTTAATAAATTCCACTGCAATGCCATCCCATTCCTCCCCCACTCCCCTTACTTCCATTGTTCTCACCTTTTTCCATTCTGTACTCAGTCTCTCCTGGTACTTCCTCACACAAGTCTCCTTCCCAAGCTCCCTTACTCTCACCACCCTCTTCACCCCAACATTCACTCTTCTTTTCTGAAAACCCATACAAATCTTCACCTTAACCTCCACAAGATAATGATCAGACATCCCTCCAGTTGCACCTCTCAGCACATTAACATCCAAAAGTCTCTCTTTCGCACGCCTGTCAATTAACACGTAATCCAATAACGCTCTCTGGCCATCTCTCCTACTTACATACGTATACTTATCTATATCTCGCTTTTTAAACCAGGTATTCCCAATCACCAGTCCTTTTTCAGCACATAAATCTACAAGCTCTTCACCATTTCCATTTACAACACTGAACACCCCATGTATACCAATTATTCCCTCAACTGCCACATTACTCACCTTTGCATTCAAATCACCCATCACTATAACCCGGTCTCGTGCATCAAAACCACTAACACACTCATTCAGCTGCTCCCAAAACACTTGCCTCTCATGATCTTTCTTCTCATGCCCAGGTGCATATGCACCAATAATCACCCATCTCTCTCCATCAACTTTCAGTTTTACCCATATTAATCGAGAATTTACTTTCTTACATTCTATCTCATACTCATACAACTCCTGTTTCAGGAGTAGTGCTACTCCTTCCCTTGCTCTTGTCATCTCACTAACCCCTGACTTTACTCCCAAGACATTCCCAAACCACTCTTCCCCTTTACCCTTGAGTTTCGTTTCACTCAGAGCCAAGACATCCAGGTTCCTTTCCTCAAACATACTACCTATCTCTCCTTTTTTCACATCTTGGTTACATCCACACACATTTAGACACCCCAGTCTGAGCCTTCGAGGAGGATGAGCACTCCCCGCATGACTCCTTCTTCTGTTTCCCATTATAGATATTGATAGGTGTGTTATTTTTATATGTATATTGTGTGTATATTCTATTAGGTGTATTTGTTGTATTTCAGCTGTATTATTTGTTTAATTACAGTTGCATTTGTAGTGAATATTAAGTGTATTAGTTTGATATGATTGTAAGTAGTATGTTAGTATGTGTCTTACTTGTATATTAGCATAAGTGTAACTTTCATATTATAAGGTATATTGTAATTGCTATATATAGTGAAATAATTGCATTTATTGTATACTATTGTAGAGGATTTTATTATTTGCTTGTGTGTATTAATTGAATAATATTAATATGATGTTTATTGGTGTTATATTATCATGTGTATTTCTGTTTTCAAATGTATTATGTTTTTTGCAAGGTTTATTGCTGTTATATTTTGAATGTTACAAATTGTAAAATTTATAATGAATAATATATTTTAAGAGCTTATGTATATTTGTGTTTGTATATATATACTTGGATGGCATTGCAGTGGAATTTATTAAAAAAGGGGGTGACCATGTTGTTGACTGATTGGTGAGGATATTCAATGTATGTTTGGTTCATGGTGCAGTGCCTGAGGATTGGCGGAATGCATGCATAGCGCTGTTGTACAAAGGCAAAGGGCTGGCTGGCTGGCTGGCTCTGTGTGTGTGGTATGCGCGCGGGGAGGAAGGAGGGTCAGCCGCCGCCGCTCTCACGCTTAGGTTAGGTTTAACTCAGAGAAAGGTTAGGGGATTTGTCACGCCTATTGATGGCAAAAGCCCCAACATAGTCGACATATAGATTAAGAGTTGTGTATTTCGCCACTGTAACTGTACATTATACGCCGGCATCGAAAGTGAGAGTGAGGAGGAGGAGGAGGAGAAGGCTGGCTGGGTGTGTGTTTGTGTGTAGTATGGAATGCGAGAGCGCGGGACGTAGGGGGGTCGTCCGGCCTTTTCCTCCTCCGCCGCCACGCGCCCGTTCCCTCGCTCGCGCACTACTTACTAAAACAACAACCGGTAATCTAGTGAGTGATGTCAAACTCCGCGAACGCAATGCGAGTCGATCGATAATAGGCCACTGATGTTCACCACCACCACCACCACCGTGTGTGAGGAAGGGAGGGAGGTGGGTCGGACGCGCGTCATCGAAAGCGAGAGTGAGAAGGTGTCTGTGTCTGGCTGGCTCGGTGTGTGTGGTATGCGCGCGGTGAGGGAGGAAGGTTGGCCGCCGCCGTTGCCGCCGCTCTCGCTTGTTAGGTTAGGTTAGGTTGGGTTAGGATAGGTTAAGTTAGGCTAGGCTAGGCTAGGCTAGGCTAGACTAGGTTAGGTTAGGTTTGGTTAGGTCGAGGTGGTGTGCCAAGTGAGAGGGTTAGGGAGAATGATTTGGTAAACATAGAAGAGGTAGTAAAAGCTTTGCGGAAGATGAAAGCCGGCAAGGCGGCGGATTTTGAATGGTATGCAGTGAAATTTATTAAAAAAGGGGGTGACTGTATTATTGACTGGTTGGTAAGGCTATTTATTGTATGTTTCTCCCCTATCCCTGGGGATAGGGGAGAAAGAATACTTCCCACGTATTCCCTGCGTGTCGTAGAAGGCGACTAAAAGGGGAGGGAGCGGGGGGCTGGAAATCCTCCCCTCTCTTTTTTTTTTTTTTTTTTTTTTTTTTCTCCAAAAGAAGGAACAGAGAACGAGGCCAGGTGATGATATTCCCTCAGAGGCCCAGTCCTCTGTTCTTAACGCTACCTTGCTAACGCGGGAAATAGCGAATAGTATGAAAGAAAGAAAGATGATTCATGGTGAGGTGCCTGAGGAGTGGCGGAATGCTTGCATAGTGCAATTGTACAAAGGCAAAGGGGATAAAAGTGAGTGCTCAAATTACAGAGGTATAAGTTTGCTGAATATTCCTGGGAAATTATATGGGAGGGTATTAATTGAGCGGGCGAAGGCATGTACAGAGCATCAGATTGGGGAAGAGCAGTGTGGTTTCAGAAGTGGTAGAGGATGTGTGGATCAGGTGTTTGCTTTGAAGAATGTATGTGAGAAATACTTGAAAAACAAATGGATTTGTATGTAGCATTTATGGATCTGGAGAAGGTATATGACAGAGTTGATAGAGATGCTCTGTGGAAGGTATTAAGAATATATGGTGTGATAGGCAAGTTGTTAGAAGCAGTGAAAAGTTTTTATCGAGGATGTAAGGCATGTGTACGTGTAGGAAGAGAGGAAAGTGATTGGATCTCAGTGAATGAAGGTTTGCGGCAGGGGTGTTTAATTTGTTTATGGATGGGGTTGTTAGGGAGGTGAATGCAAGAGTTTTGGAAAGAGGGGCAAGTGTGCAGTCTGTTGTGGATGAGAGAGCTTGGGAAGTGAGTCAGTTGTTGTTCAATGATGATACAGCGCTGGTGGCTGATTCATGTGAGAAACTGCAGAAGCTGGTGACTGAGTTTGGTAAAGTGTGTGAAACAAGAAAGCTGAGAGTAAATATGAATAAGAGCAAGGTTATTAGGTACAGTAGGGTTGAGGGACTAGTCAACTGGGAGGTAAGTTTGAATGGAGAAAAACTGGAGGAAGTGAAGTGTTTTAGATATCTGGGAGTGGATTTGGCAGCGGATGGAACCATAAAAGCGGAAGTGAATCATAGGGTGCGGGAGGGGGCGAAAGTTCTGGGAGCGATGAAGAATGTGTGGAAGGCAAAAACAATATCTTTGAAAGCAAAAATGGGTATGTTTGAAGGAATAGTGGCTCCAACAATGTTATATGGTTGTGAGGCGTGGGCTATAGATAGAGTTGTGCAGTGGAGGTTGGATGTGCTAGAAATGAGTTGTTTGAGGACAATATGTGGTGTGAGGTGGTTTCATCGAGTAAGTAATGATAGGGCAAGAGAGATGTATGGTAATAAAAAGAGTGTGGTTGAGAGAGCAGGAGAGTGTGTTTTGAAATGGTTTCGTCATATGGTGAGAATAAGTAAGGAAAGATTGACAAAGAGGATATATGTGTTAGAGGTGGAGGGAATGAGGAGAAGTGGGAGACCAAATTAGAGGTGGAAAGATGGAGTGAAAAAGATTTTGAGCGATCGGGGCCTGAACATGCAGGAGAGTGAAAGGCGGGCAAGGAATAGAGTGAATTGGATCGATGTGGTATACCGGGGTTGACGTGCTGTCAGTGGATTGAATCAGGGCATGTGAAGCGTCTGGGGTAAACCATGGAAAGTTGTGTGGGGCCTGGATGTGGAAAGGGAGCTGTGGTTTCGGGCATTATTGCTTGACAGCTAGAGACTGAGTGTGAACGAATGGGGCCTTTGTTGTCTTTTCCTAGTGCTACCTCGCACACATGAGGGGGGAGGGGGATGGTATTCCATGTGTGGCGAGGTGGCGATGGGAATGAATAAAGGCAGACAGTGTGAATTGTGTGCATGGGTAATATATGTATGCGCCTGTGTGTGTATATACATGTGTACATTAAGATGTATAGGTATGTATATTTGTGTGTGTGGACGTGTATGTATATACATGTGTATGGGGGTGGGTTGGGCCATTTCTTTCGTCTGTTTCCTTGCGCTACCTCGCAAACGCGGGAGACAGCGACAAAGCAAAATAAAAAAATAAATAAGATAGTATTGTAGCTTATGTATCGTCCGGCATGCTCGCTGGTTATGAGTCAACCTGAAAGATGACATGGTTTTTTGAGGAGGCAGATGTTATGTATTCAGTTTTTTGTACCTTGAAAAAGAATGTTTTTGTTTTGTATAATATCCCATATTATACCGTTAACTTTTCTCTTACAGACTTAAAGAATGTTATAAATTTTCTATTCTTTTATTATGTCACTGACTTTATTCAATCATATAGATTACTATTAAAGTTTTGCTTAAATTATAATTGTTACTTTTCTGTACAAAAAAGTGCTTGTTTTGCTAAAACAGTAATTTTGGGAGCTGGAGCTATGGTGTTCAAACGCACATTCGCTCTCTCTGCTCGTTGCTTGTTAGTTGGGTAAACGTTCGCGCTGGCTTCTCTGCAGAATCAGGTTGTATTTGCCCTTCTTGTTGTCATCAGCCCTTGATTAATTGTCATATTCAAAGATAAGGATATAGGCTTTATTTAGAGAAGGAAAGAACAATATTTGTCTGTCCAGTCACGTAATTTCTTTGATAAAAAATGATGACTGCAGACCCAGTAGCTTCTGTGCAACTTTTCTGCTCTCACATTCATAATATAAGGCACACACACGAATCACCTGCAGAAACAATTACCGCAATCGGGAATTCTTCCCAATTAAGAGGTTAACAAATATGAATAAACGAAAATTCCCATGGTATCACATATTCACAGCTACCGGTTAGGCCTATTCTAGATTGTTACTCCTGGGTTATTGGTCAATAAGCGTACGTTAAGAGCAAACAATAGCACTTACCGATCGTTTTCTTTCATATATTGTGTGTGTGTGTGTGTGTGTGTGTGTGTATGTGTGTGTCGATATTTTGCTCACAACACAGCAGTGAGAACGTCCGACCATGTTTTCTTGCTTTCAGATTGAGGTGTACATGAGAAAAAGCCATTTCGTCTCGCATTATTTTTGAAAAATATACAACTGTAGTCCCTTTTTGCGGATCAGTTCATTGGTAAATATCCTGAATGAAATGTATATATGTATGTACATGATGGTGTTTCACAAGTTATAAAGTTATTTTTTTGGGTTAAAGAGTAAAATTATGAAAGACGAGTTATGGTCATGGCAAAACTGTATTTCTAAAACGCGTACTTTGTATACGTGCAGACGAAAACTTAGGCGTCAGCCATCGCCACCTACATTCATTACGCAGCAATATCGTACTCTGAGGTTCCAGTTAGCATTAAAGGTCCTTTATAGCTTTCCTATCATCTGTTTTTAGGCATTGGGAGCTACTATACCTTCAAGGATAGCCATTTTCACCTTCCCAAAGGTCGCTTCGCTTTCCACACTTTGCTCGGTGTTCCCAGAACATTCACCCACTCACCCACCTTGTGACTCATCTCCACTTCCAAGGTTCCATTCGCTGTCCCAGGTATCTAAAACACCCCACTTTCTCCTTTTTTTGCAATTGAAACTCGAACTTCAGGTAACCTGTCTCTTTGTACTGCTAAACCTGAATAACCATGCTTTTATCCACATTTACTCTCACGTTTCTCCTTTCATACACTCTCCCAAACTCTGACACCAACTTCTGCAGTTTCCCATGCGAATGTGTCTCGCTCTCTTATCTTTTTCGGTTACTTCTGATAGATATTCCCCTGAACACTCTCCATGTCAGTGCTGAGTGTGGTAGTAGAGTGCGGTATGTCTGTTCATAGTGCCCACACCACACCTTCAGCTTTATCACTTTCCATTCCTCCCAGTAACCTTGGTAACGTGATTACTTGTGTCATTACTGTGTTCGTAGTTATGTCGCTCCTTGTTGTCTGAGCATCACCTTGAGGGGTATCGTCTCTGCTGCTTGTGATCTGTCATGGTCCAGGTGTCTGGTCCTTTCTTAAGGACAGGGACGGTGTAACCTGATATATGGTTATCTTTGCATCGAGAGGAATATGAGGAACTATGAGGATCAGATACAGGGCTCATGAGTCTTGACTTTACTTAGAAATTCTTTGTTATTATTCAGTGCATCTGAAACGAGGTTCATGGCACGATCTAGGGTGAAGCTAAAACAAAGTTCGAAGCAAGGTTCTTTAGTGAATCTGAAGGTTCATGGTGGGATCTTGGGTGAACCTGAAGTAAAGTTCGCGGCAAGGTTCATTAGTGAACCTGAAGTAAGGTTCATAATGGGATCTTGGATAAACCTTAAGCAAAATTACTAGCTAGGTCCAGCAGTGAACCCGAAGCACGGATTGCACCTGGGTTAATGACTCGTCGTTGTTGAAATGTTGACGGTGCGAACCCGATACTGTCAGGCCGGGTTTCACAGCTGGACATTGGCAAAAAAAAAAAAAAAGGCTAACGTCAGAATTTACTACTACAAGGAATATATAACCCCGTAAAAACAACAAAGTTCAGTTTCTCTTAATTTCACAACTGCATGTGATGCTGTAATCATACATATGGATTCGCCAATAATGAAGTGTACAAATAAGAGATACGTTATTGTGAGGTCTTGCTATTGGTTCATCCTCCGTATCGAAGCACCAGTCGGTGGGCGGGCTAGTTCAGGCGTCATCAATATTGTACTGATGGAAGATTGTCTTATTTACCTGAGTCCTGGAGAACTATCGTTTGTTAATTTTGCTCTTTAGTTTATCTCATTTATGAATAAAAAGAAAAGTTTGACCTACTACCGTGTAATTGTACCTTGACGATAAGAGGTAGTTAAGAGCAGTCGTTGTCGCCCAGCAAATGTAAACAAAGCATTGTGGCCGATGATTGGTGCAGCTGAAGTCTCCCATAATGCCACCACCGCTGCCGGTACTCCAAATAGAAGTAGGGTTAACGTCAGCTGGACGAGCGGGTCGCGGTGTGTGTTGATCTCTGTGTTTGTCGAGAAGTATATTCAAACTGGGATGCTGTGGGAAACATCTGATCGTGTGGAAGTGTGCAGAGAATACGTATTGACAACAGCCTAAGTGAGAGTAATGTTTGTGCTGGTATTACATCTGCCAGTACCAGGACTCGTGTTCGTTGCAGGATGTGGCAGGTCAGTGATGTGTGGACACGTTGGGCTCGAACTATCTACGTAAATGTCATGTACACTGTGGTAAATATTTAGATAAGTTCTGAGTTTATATGGTGTGAGGAATATTACTATAATGATCATTCATACGTGCCACTCGGAGTTGGACGAATATGTTACGATTTTAAGTAAGAATTGTTAACGTTCGGTCGTATAATGGAATGTTATCCGTGTCTTTGTACCACCACATCCAAAAGGTATTTAAGGGTTATATGTGTGTGGGATTATCTAGTTTCATAATTTTGAAGATGCCTATTTCAGCAAGTAGGTTAACATTAACGCCATTATTATAGCTTAGTTTCCTTATAAAGTTTCACAGGTTTTTCTTGAACCTTTACAATACAACTAAACAAGAAATTGTATATTTTTCTTAATTCTGATATATTTTTCTCTCATTTTTCAGGTATGTTTTGTGTATAATATTTTCGTGTGAGGGTCGTCCGTAATACTCGGACATTTCTGTTGATTCATCATGCTAGAATTTCGCCCACGTCCAGGTGAGATCCTTCATGTATTCTGGGAAACGTTTAGTTTTTTCCGCTTATCCATGAAGGAGTTGATTAAATTTTTACTTGATTTTAGTTTTTCGGTGTTGATTTCCTCCACTAGTCTTTCTGTAGCTGGTTGTCTGGTCATTTGGGTATTTACGCTAATGTTTTTCTAAAAAATTTCTGATCGATCCAGACTTGCTGCATTCAGATCTGGCTTTCAAAGTCATGTAGGACGTCATTATTTTGCGCAGTGCATAAGTTGACTGGAAACGTTACCATTTTCTAATATATACATTTATGTAACGACCAAAGAAAAATAATGCAGTTATCCATGAACGCATTATATTCATGGTTATTCACAGATAATGTAACCTAACAACGTGCTGTGCCCATCTTGGTCTCCCATCTTCACACCAAAATACAATTAGTAGAAGATTTTCACTTGGTGTGATATTTGTCTTGTTTGTGATTTAGGCGTAAAAACTCCAGTTACACAGCAGAAATTGTCCTGTCCATTGATGTAAGAGCTTAGAAGCCTTTTTCGTTCTGAAAGTGAAAGTAACAGTAAGCGCGATAAGATATAGCAAACCATTGAACACAACACATCGGTTTTCATGTACAGTAACAAAATCCTGCTTTGCTGTTCCATTACCTCCTCGCTGCCACAACACTGCATGAGGGAAGCGCCACAGGGCTGCTGCTTCAGTTGTCATAAAGCGCAGGACGTATTAAGTATTTGAGTCGCGTTGTTTCTTTATTTTTCATTTTTGATGTCTTGTTAAAATTGTATGTAGGAACTTCGTTTATGCTATTTTTTTTTTTTTTAACTATTATTGTCATCGTTATTTCTGGGAGAAACATCGCAGTATTATAATCCGGAGCAGTTCGTCTTGTTTAAATACGGAAATGACGTAAAATAAAAAGTGTACAAGACCTTTGGGTTCCACGCAGTGGGTGGGGTGGTTGGTCTTTAGAAATAGGGAAATACTGGATTATAAATATATAAACTGACACACCACCGTCCTACCTTAACCTAACGTAACTCGAAACGTAATCAATCCCAGCCTAACTTAACATTACGAAGTCTAACGACCCAAAACAAGACCAAACACAATTTAGTCAACGTTACGAAGTCTAACGTTAGCCAAGCGTTACCTAAAGATTACCGTTAGTAAGAATATTAACGATTATCAAACCTAACCAAACCTATTGTAACAATTTCCTACCCATAACGAAGGAACCACTAACAAACTTATTGTGAATGATGCAACATGGAGGAGGAATTGATTGAATCGGTATCTCGTCGTGACAGTGATACAAAGACTTCCAGATATCCGACTGCGGGTTTACCATAGACAGGACATCCCCCGATGGTTTACTGTTATTTTCCTTTCTGCCATATCTTTTTTCTTTTAACTAACCTCGGAAAAGTCCTTGTGATGGTATATTGTTTATATAGCCGCCATGATATCCAGCAAGATGTAACAGTTTTTACTATCTAGTGTTTACATTAATTCTTATGGTGTCTTGGATGGTTAAAGGTTCATTGTAGAATGGATCTCTCGTTCTCTAAATGACGACAGAGGACCATACTCTCAAAAGGTTTAGCATAACATCTCGTAGTTATAAAGGGTAGTTGGTTGTTTGGGTATTAGGATGATACTAGTAGTCGTCCTAGAGGTAATCTGCCACTTGACTCTTATATATAGTGGAGGATTGCGTAGTAATTTAGCAGGTGGTACCATCCTCCCGGGCTACGGCAAGTTCACGTTGGGTAACTCGGATCATAATGTTCCTTGTTCATCGTAAATTGAATTAGTGTATTATCTCTGCTCATCCTTAACATATCTGCATTTCAGAAGTTAGATTTACAAAGCAGGACGTAATAGGCATAAGTATTAGTAAGTTCTGTATTGTTGGTTTGCATGACTGACTCTCATAGATATTATTTTCTCCTAATGCTCTACCGATAGGCGTTTATGTATTCGGTCCATTAACAAATAGTGAAGATTTTCAGAGTTCGGTCATCGGTGCCGGGCAGTTGTTACAGTAAATGAACGACATTTTCGTTGCAGGTTTCCTTGGCGATTTTTTTTTCTTGGATAAGTTTAGTTTTATCGTCTGATACACTTGGATCAGTGTTTCTCAAGCTTTCATGACTCTCGCTTGTTGGCTTTCACGAAATACTCGCTCAACCCCCCCCCTCCCCATTTCTTTTGAAGAGTTTGACATTTTGTGTTGTGTTTTAGTATTGAGGATCAGCTAGTTCGTAATTTATGTAGCCTTGTATCTCGTGAGCATGGATGAAGACAAATTAGATAGAAATCATGTCTAAACATGTATCAAGTGTATAAGTATTCATTTTGGCCAACACTTAGGTGAGCCAAAGCCAAATTACACCCAATATCATAGAAACCAAAAACACGTTAAATCTTGTAAACCCATTAGAACAAACAAATCATTTGCAAACGAATTAAAACTATCGAATCTAATATTCAACTATTACCATACTGGAATTAAAGGATGATTTGAATCTTGTGCATTCAGCGAGGTGGATGCTGCTGCCATTCTTTCAGAAATTATAGGTTTCCGGGATAAAAGAGCACTACGCAAGTAGTTTTCTAGGATTCGTTAGATTACGCTGTTTTGTGTCCAGTACAATGAGAATTGAAAAGCCAACTTAGCAGAGATAAATAGAAGAGAAAATCCTGAAACGAAGTGCTCCCTCGACAAGTTTTGGGTAGACTGGGAGTTATTTGACCCAGAGCTCTTCCATACTCATGGTTTCAAACTTATCATTTGCACTCGCGTCGCGCATAAATTCGATGGCTGCTTCTTGCACAGGATTCGTTAACTACCCCACATCAATGTTAAATGGATACCACGCCAATTTCCAACACAAAGATATGGAAAATGGCGGATAGATTCCTCGGCAACGGAATCCAGATGAGATAGATTTTGTCTTTGTGTCCAGACCATACTGATCATGATCTTTCCTGTCAGTATGGAGTTCCTTGAGATGAGACTATGAAAATGTTCTGCCGTTTCCAAAACAGAGTTTTCTCCTCCTTGAGACATATGATTACATCATAATGCACAATGATTGCCTTTCTTGTAATTGTAAATTGAGTTTGTTGATAGTCTCGGAAATATGTACAAGGTACGCTAGGGAAAACTAAATCTTTTCGCTTGTAAATGCGTCATACAGATCTTGTTTCTGGCTTTATTGGGAAGAGTTGCTCTTCATATTTGCCACGTTCATAGAGCCGACTCGACACGATTCCTTTTCAAGGCCAGCGGGCTTCCATGTGGAAGCAGGAGAATTTTATGATCAGCAACTAAATCTGTGCAGAGAGCTGCAAAGAGGCCAGAATATAAACATCTTCACAAAATAATCAACTTCTATTAACCAATTCAATGAATTGCGTAGGTCATCTTGAAAGATGAATTACATGTTTTCTTAAAGGGGTTTACCATCAAGTGCTCATCTGTGGATGAGGCAAGAGTCCCAGTTATGGCTCCGTTCTTTTCTTTGACCAATTCTATGAATCCCCAACGAGAGACAAGCATTGTTAGGGCACAGTCATTGGACACTCCGACATACGTTTCCCATGGAAGATAATTTTCTTGGGGAACTTTCAAAGATACTAGAAGCTTTTCACGTGGTCTCCAGTGCTTTCCAGAGAAAGATTCTTTCACAGCTCCTTCATCCTCTAATGTAGGATAAACAAGCAGTTGAAATCTTTGGTCAGCATCAGTGGTTTTGTTGTACTGTTCCAAAGCGCTGGGATTCTCATTTGTATAATTTGTACTTTGTCATCTAGAAGTTCATCAACGCGACGCTTCAGTGTTACCAGAAAGTGACATCTTGGATAACTTTTTGTGGATCTGCGCCAAGCACAATATTTGTAGGTCTCGAGCATGATTTCATTAATCTCTTCAATAGTGAGCCGCCGCCTTTGCTTTGGCAATAAGCAGTGACAACTCGTAAGATGCTTCCACCACTTTGAACGATTCCTGTGGGAAAGCTCCCGTGGTGTCCACAGTCATGTTTCAATTCTGTCTGGCTCTAAAGAACTTCTTTAGCTGGCCTTTGATTGCTTTGTGGTTTGAATGTCGCGGTAATGGCTTTAATATTGTTGTCAGGAATATGTGTGAGGAATTGATAACCAATGCTCGAGACAACCTGGCCTAGTTAAAGGGATTTCTAAGTAGGAGAAATTTGACATCGTTAAACGTAATAGTTGGGAATAAGTGGTCTTCTGTGAGGAAGGATAAGTGTATGACTTGACTGGGTCAAAGTGGTTGGGTCTACTTTGTATGTGCTGTGCAACGATCTGAGTGTTGGGGATGTGGTTGATAAATACCCTTCCAATGTTTCTAAAAGATGTTGAGTGTCTTGAAGGTTTTGATGTTAAGTGCTATTTTTTAGCCTGTTGACGTCTGTTTTGGGTGTACTTTTGAATTAATGGATTTGCTTCTAAAAGTCTTGAGATTGTGTTTTTTTCTCTGCTGTGGTGATTACTGAATTCTTAGGCTCTGTCTAAGGCTGTTCATTATGTGGTTGCTCTGAGGTTGTTCATTATGTGGCTGCTTAGGGTACTAAGATCCCAGTGTGATAGGCCTAATCGGTGTCAGTTTTGGTCAAATCATCGACGGTAGCACCAGAGAAGACTTGGTTTTGGTAGAAGGGAAGGAGTAGTATCTTGGGGAGATTGTGATTTGGAGACTGTTGACAGCTGCATATGATTTGCTGATGTATGTGCCCTATCTCTGTGTCTGTGAATGTGACGGATTGATAATGACAATTTTTCGCGTATATGTGATTAGTGAGTTTCTGAAAGTGTCCGAATGGGACTTCTTGTAATGATAATGAGGTTATTAGATGAGAGTTGAAGGTAGAAGGGAATGTAATCGGAACCCCATAGAGACCTGTGAGATAGAAATTGAAGGTAATTGCTGCCCCACTGCTGAAGACAATGTCTGGTCTGCTTTTACGTGTTCAAGGAGAGTAGCGGTCAGGCGGTGGTTATTGTAGTAGCCGAACACGTTGGATTGCAATATTTTAGGTGTCTTATTTTTGGAAAAAATCAAATGATTTAAGTTTGCCTAGATAAGCCAATTTCATTCGATTGCGATTATTTTTGACGAGTTGTCTGGTCATGGGTCGAGGACGGTCTGGGGTTTGACGGGGAAGTGTCTTCGTCGAGGTATTGAATTTCAATGTTGGAAAGTGTATTGATGGAGAAGTTATCGTATGAGTTAACGGTCTGATTCTGGAGGTCCTCCAGGAAGACCAGCTTCAGTGTGGGGGAGGAAGGAGGAGAGGAATTGATAAGTGGGGACCTGGAGTAAGTGATGGTCTGGGAGGTGATGGGAGTCGTGGTAAAGAATGTAGAATTTTAGGGAAATTGAGGAAAGCTTTGCAGTAGTGCTGGTGGTGGCCAGGGACGTTGGATTTGTGATAGAGCTTAGGGAAGCGGGATGTCAGGATGATTGGTAAGATTTTTAGTGGGGAGTGAGTGGTTGTTGGGAAGGGAAGCAACAAGTTCAGGAGTCTTTAACGTTGGTAGGTTGTTGTGTGTTGTAAGTAAAAAAAAAAAAAAAAAAAAAAAAAAAAAAAAAATCGTAACTTCTTTGCTCAGGAAAATAGATTTTAAAAAACCTACATGCATTTTTGTTTGAAGCGTGAGGAAGTCACTGAAATTTGTTTGGAGTTTCTAGAGACTATGAAAAGGTCCAGATGTTTCCGAAGCAGTTTTCTCCTTGAAACATTTGATTGCATAATACGCTATGATAATTGCGTTTCTAACTTGTAGATTGAGGTTGTTGATACCCAGAAATGTGCACAAGGTACGCTCGTGAAAACTAAAACTTTTCTTCTGTAAATGCGTCTTACAGTTCTACTTGTTAAGGCTTTATTGAAAAGAATTGCTCTCTCTCTTGCGTTCATAGAGCCGACCCTGCATATATCATTTTAAAGGTCAGAGGACATCCATGTGGAAACGGGAGAGCTTTGTTATGTCCAACATTTGTGCAGAGATGCAAAGAATATAAAGAGCTCTTTACAAAATAAACAACTTTTATTGCCAAATTCAACAAATTGTGTAGGTCATTAGGAAGTTGAATTAATCATGTTTTCTGTGGAGTCTTGGCAGCAAGTGCTCCTCTGTGGATGATGCAAGAGTCCCAGTTACGGATCCATTCATTTCTTTGAACAATTCTATGAATCCGTGCGAGACATAAGCATCGTGCACAGTCATTGGAGACTCCGACAATCGTTTCCCATGAAATGTAATTCTCCTGAAAAAAAGACTTTCATTGATACCGAAAGCTTTTCATGTGGTCTCCAGTGCTTTCGAGAAAATCATTTCGTATTTCGCAACTCCTTCCTCTAATCGAGGATAAACAAGCAGTTGAAAACTTTGATCAGCACCGTCCTACCTTAACCTAACGTAACTCGAAACGTAATCAATCCCAGCCTAACTTAACATTACGAAGTCTAACGACCCAAAACAAGACCAAACACAATTTAGTCAACGTTACGAAGTCTAACGTTAGCCAAGCGTTACCTAAAGATTACCGTTAGTAAGAATATTAACGATTATCAAACCTAACCAAACCTATTGTAACAATTTCCTACCCATAACGAAGGAACCACTAACAAACTTATTGTGAATGATGCAACATGGAGGAGGAATTGATTGAATCGGTAACTCGTCGTGACTGCCAGATATCCGACTGCGGGTTTACCATAGACAGGACATCCCCGATGGTTTACTGTTATTTTCCTTTCTGCCATATCTTTTTTCTTTTAACTAACCTCGGAAAAGTCCTTGTGATGGTATATTGTTTATATAGCCGCCATGATATCCAGCAAGATGTAACAGTTTTTACTATTATCTAGTGTTTACATTAATTCTTATGGTGTCTTGGATGGTTAAAGGTTCATTGTAGAATGGATCTCCCGTTCTCTAAATGACGACAGAGGACCATACTCTCAAAAAGTTTAGCATAACATCTCGTAGATATGAAGGGTAGTTGGTTGTTTGGGTATTAGGATGATACTAGTAGTCGTCCTAGAGGTAATCTGCCACTTGACTCTTATATATAGTGGAGGATTGCGTAGTAATGCATCAGGTGGTACAATCCTCCCGGGCTACGGCAAGTTCACGTTGGGTAACTCGGATCATAATGTTCCTTGTTCATCGTAAATTGAATTAGTGTATTATCTCTGCTCATCCTTAACATATCTGCATTTCAGAAGTTAGATTTACAAAGCAGGACGTAATAGGCATAAGTATTAGTAAGTTCTGTATTGTTGGTTTGCATGACTGACTCTCATAAATATTATTTTCTCCTAATGCTCTACCGATAGGCGTTTATGTATTCGGTCCATTAACAAATAGTGAAGATTTTCAGAGTTCGGTCATCGGTGCCGGGCAGTTGTTACAGTAAATGAACGACATTTTCGTTGCAGGTTTCCTTGGCGATTTTTTTTTCTTGGATAAGTTTAGTTTTATCGTCTGATACACTTGGATCAGTGTTTCTCAAGCTTTCATGACTCTCGCCTGTTGGCTTTCACGAAATACTCGCTCAACCCCCCCCTCCCCATTTCTTTTGAAGAGTTTGACATTTTGTGTTGTGTTTTAGTATTGAGGATCAGCTAGTTCGTAATTTATGTAGCCTTGTATCTCGTGAGCATGGATGAAGACAAATCAGATAGAAATCATGTCAAAACATGTATCAAGTGTATAAGTATTCATTTTGGCCAACACTTAGGTGAGCCAAAGCCAAATTACACCCAATATCATAGAAACCAAAAACACGTTAAATCTTGTAAACCCATTAGAACAAACAAATCATTTGCAAACGAATTAAAACTGTCGAATCTAATATTCAACTATTACCATACTGGAATTAAAGGATGATTTGAATCTTGTGCATTCAGCGAGGTGGATGCTGCTGCCATTCTTTCAGAAATTATAGGTTTCCGGGATAAAAGAGCACTACGCACGTAGTTTTCTATGATTCGTTAGATTACGCTGTTTTGTGTCCAGTACAATGAGAGTTGAAAAGCCAACTTGGCAGAGATAAATAGAAGAGAAAATCCTGAAACGAAGTGCTCCCTCGCCAAGTTTTGGGTAGACTGGGAGTTATTTGACCCAGAGCTCTTCCATACTCATGGTTTCAAACTTATCATTTGCACTCGCGTCGCGCATAAATTCGATGGCTGCTTCTTGCACAGGATTCGTTAACTACCCCACATCAATGTTAAATGGATACCACGCCAATTTCCAACACAAAGATATGGAAAATGGCGGATAGATTCCTCGGCAACGGAATCCAGATGAGATAGATTTTTTCTTTGTGTCCAGACCATACTGATCATGATCTTTCCTGTCAGTATGGAGTTCCTTGAGATGAGACTATGAAAATGTTCTGCCGTTTCCAAAACAGAGTTTTCTCCTCCTTGAGACATATGATTACATCATAATGCACAATGATTGCCTTTCTTGTAATTGTAAATTGAGTTTGTTGATAGTCTCGGAAATATGTACAAGGTACGCTAGTGAAAACTAAATCTTTTCGCTTGTAAATGCGTCATACAGATCTTGTTTCTGGCTTTATTGGGAAGAGTTGCTCTTCATATTTGCCACGTTCATAGAGCCGACTCGACATGGTTCCTTTTCAAGGCCAGCGGGCTTCCATGTGGAAGCAGGAGAATTTTATGATCAGCAACTAAATCTGTGCAGAGAGCTACAAAGAGGCCAGAATATAAACATCTTCACAAAATAATCAACTTCTATTAACCAATTCAATGAATTGCGTAGGTCATCTTGAAAGATGAATTACATGTTTTCTTAAAGGGTTTTACCAGCAAGTGCTCATCTGTGGATGAGGCAAGAGTCCCAGTTATGGCTCCATTCTTTTCTTTGACCAGTTCTATGAATCCCCAACGAGAGACAAGCATTGTTAGGGCACAGTCATTGGACACTCCGACATACGTTTCCCATGGAAGATAATTTTCTTGGGGAACTTTCAAAGATACTAGAAGCTTTTCACGTGGTCTCCAGTGCTTTCCAGAGAAAGATTCTTTCACAGCTCCTTCATCCTCTAATGTAGGATAAACAAGCAGTTGAAAGCTTTGGTCAGCATCAGTGGTTTTGTTGTACTGTTCCAAAGCGCTGGGATTCTCATTTGTATAATTTGTACTTTGTCATCTAGAAGTTCATCAACGCGACGCTTCAGTGTTACCAGAAAGTGACATCTTGGATAACTTTTTGTGGATCTGCGCCAAGCACAATATTTGTAGGTCTCGAGCATGATTTCATTAATCTCTTCAATAGTGAGCCGCCGCCTTTGCTTTGGCAATAAGCAGTGACAACTCGTAAGATGCTTCCACCACTTTGAACGATTCCTGGTGAAAAGCTGCCGTGGTGTCCACAGTCATGTTTCAAATCTGTCTGGCTCTAAAGAACTTCTTTAGCTGGCCTTTGGTTGCTTTGTGGTTTGAATTTCGCGGTAATGGCTTTAATATTGTTGTCAGGAATATGTGTGAGGAATTGATAACCAATGCTCGAGACAACCTGGCCTAGTTAAAGGGATTTTTAAGTAGGAGAAATTTGACATCGTTAAACGTAATAGTTGGGAATAAGTGGTCTTCTGTGAGGAAAGATAAGTGTATGACTTGACTGGATCAAAGTGGTTGGGTCTACTTTGTATGTACTGTGCAACGATCTGAGTGTTGGGGATGTGGTTGATAAATACCCTTCAAATGTTTCTAAAAGATGTTGAGTGTCTTGAAGGTTTTGATGTTAAGTGCTATTTTTTAGCCTGTTGACGTCTGTTTTGGGTGTACTTTTGAATTATACTTTTGAATTAATGGATTTGCTTCTAAAAGTCTTGAGATTGTGTTTTTTTCTCTGCTGTGGTGATTACTGAATTCTTAGGCTCTGTCTAAGGCTGTTCATTATGTGGTTGCTCTGAGGTTGTTCATTATGTGGCTGCTTAGGGTAGTGAGATCCCAGTGTGATAGGCCTAATCGGTGTCAGTTTTGGTCAAATCATCGACGGTAGCACCAGAGAAGACTTGGTTTTGGTAGAAGGGAAGGAGTAGTATCTTGGGGAGATTGTGATTTGGAGACTGTTGACAGCTGCATATGATTTGCTGATGTATGTGCCCTATCTCTGTGTCTGTGAATGTGACGGATTGATAATGACAATTTTTCGCGTATGTGTGATTAGTGAGTTTCTGAAAGTGTCCGAATGGGACTTCATGTAATGATAATGAGGTTATTAGATGAGAGTTGAAGGTAGAAGGGAATGTAATCGGAACCCCATAGAGACCTGTGAGATAGAAATTGAAGGTAATTGCTGCCCCACTGCTGAAGACAATGTCTGGTCTGCTTTTACGTGTTCAAGGAGAGTAGCGGTCAGGCGGTGGTTATTGTAGTAGCCGAACACGTTGGATTGCAATATTTTAGGTATCTTATTTTTGGAAAAAATCAAATGATTTAAGTTTGCCTAGATAAGCCAATTTCATTCGATTGCGATTATTTTTGACGAGTTGTCTGGTCATGGGTCGAGGACGGTCTGGGGTTTGACGGGGAAGTGTCTTCGTCGAGGTATTGAATTTCAATGTTGGAAAGTGTATTGATGGAGAAGTTATCGTATGAGTTAACGGTCTGATTCTGGAGGTCCTCCAGGAAGACCAGCTTCAGTGTGGGGGAGGAAGGAGGAGAGGAATTGATAAGTGGGGACCTGGAGTAAGTGATGGTCTGGGAGGTGATGGGAGTCGTGGTAAAGAATGTAGAATTTTAGGGAAATTGAGGAAAGCTTTGCAGTAGTGCTGGTGGTGGCCAGGGACGTTGGATTTGTGATAGAGCTTAGGGAAGCGGGATGTCAGGATGATTGGTAAGATTTTTAGTGGGGAGTGAGTGGTTGTTGGGAAGGGAAGCAACAAGTTCAGGAGTCTTTAACGTTGGTAGGTTGTTGTGTGTTGTAAGTAAAAAAAAAAAAAAAAAAAAAAACTAAGATCATAACTTCTTTGCTCAGGAAAATGGATTTTAAAAAACCTACATGCAATTTTGTTTGAAGCGTGAGGAAGTCATTGAAATTTGTTTGGAGTTTCTAGAGACTATGAAAAGGTCCAGATGTTTCCGAAGCAGTTTTCTCCTTGAAACTTTTGATTGCATAATACGCTATGATAATTGCGTTTCTAACTTGTAGATTGAGGTTGTTGATACCCAGAAATGTGCACAAGGTACGCTCGTGAAAACTAAAACTTTTCTCCTGTAAATGCGTCTTACAGTTCTACTTGTTTATGGCTTTATTGAAAAGAATTGCTCTCTCTCTTGCGTTCATGGAGCCGACCCTGCATATATCATTTTGAAGGTCAGAGGACATCCATGTGGAAACGGGAGAGCTTTGTGATGAGGTCCAACATCTGTGTAGAGATGCAAAGAATATAAAGAGCTCTTTACAAAATAAACAACTTTTATTGCCAAATTCAACAAATTGTGGTGGTCATTAGGAACTTGAATTAATTATGTTTTCTGTAGAGTCTTGGCAGCAAGTGCTCCTCTGTGGATGATGCAAGAGTCCCAGTTACGGATCCATTCATTTCTTTGAACAATTCTATGAATCCGAGCGAGACATAAGCATCGTGCACAGTCATTGGAGACTCCGACAATCGTTTCCCATGAAATGTAATTCTCCTGAGAAAAAGACTTTCATTGATACCGAAAGCTTTTCATGTGGTCTCCAGTGCTTTCGAGAAAATCATTTCGTATTTCGCAACTCCATCCTCTAATCGAGGATAAACAAGCAGTTGAAAACTTTGATCAGCATCAGTGGTTTCATCGTACTGTGTTCCAAAACAGTGGGATTATCTGTATCATGATTCGTTTTGTAATGTCTAAAAGTTCATCAACGCAACGCTTCAATGTGTTACCAAAAAGTGAAATCTTGGGTAACTTTTTGTGGCTCTGCGCCGCTAAGCACAATATTTGCATGACTCTACAAGAATGATTTCAAGTCTTCAATAAAGTGAGCCTTCTTTGCTTTGGCAATAAGCATTGACAACTCATCAGATGGTTCCACCACTTTAAACGACTCCTAGTGAAAAGCTCCTGTGATGTCCAACGTCATATGTTTCAACTCTTTCATTAAAATGTCTGGCTGCGAAGAACTTTTTTACCTTAAGTCTGGGTGCGACAAACTTCTTTAGCTTGCCTTTAGTTGTCTTGTGGTGTGAAGAGCGCAGTAATACATTTGATAGTGTTATCAGGAATGTCAGAAATTGAAAACTAATGTCCCAGGTACCTGGGGCAACTTAAAGGGATTTTAGGAGAAATTAGACACCGTTGAACGTAATAGTTACCAGTAAGTGTATGATTTGATCTCGGTAAAAGTGACTGGGTCTACTTTGTAATTACTGTGGAACGATTTGAGTGTTCTTATAAGGTAAGGGATTTGGCGATACGGTTGCAAAATACACGCCCAGTGTCTCTGATAGAACTTGACAATAACTCGAGGGTTTTGACGTCATGTGCTATGTTTGTGATACGTTACTCTATATATTTCGACTTGTACATTTACTTTCGTTTTATCTATAGGCCATCGACTTTTACATATACATATGTTTTATATACGTCATCGACTTGTACATTTACTTACGTTCTACTTATATGCCATCGACAGGTTAGGTTACGTAAGGCTTGAAATGATAATCATAGAAAATGGTAAAAATTAGTCCTTGTAGAAAATGGTAAACATTTTAGGGGTAACAGATACATGTTATGAATATTTTAGGGTTTAAAAAGTTGGGATACGTTTCTCTCTCTCTCTCTCTCTCTCTCTCTCTCTCTCTCTCTCTCTCTCTCTCTCTCTCTCTCTCTCTCTATCTATCTATATATATATATATATATATATATATATATATATATATATATATATATATTGACTTTTACATTTATTTACGTTTGATTTATTTGCCATCGACTTGTACGTTTACTTACGTTTTATCTATAAACAATAGTCTTGTTAATTTACTTAGTTTTTTTTTATATGCCATCGAATTATACACTCACTTACGTTTTATTTTTATACCATCGACTTGTACATTTACTTATGTTTGATTTATTTGGCATCGACAGGTTAGGATATGTTAGGCTTGAAATAATAATCACAAAATGGTAGAAATTATTCATTGTTACACCTAAAAAGTTTACCATTTTCTACAAACACGTTATGAATTATCTAGTGTTTAAGAAGTTGGAATACGTTACTCTATACATGTCTTGTACATACGTTTTATTTACATGCCATCGACAGGTTAGGTTACGTTAGGTTTGAATTGATAATCACAGAAAATGGTAGAAAATAGTAATTGTTGAAAATGCTAAAATTTTTAGTGGTAAGAAACATGTGAATTTTTTAGGGTTTAAGAAGTTGGGATACGCTACTCTATATATACTTGTACATTCACTTTCGTTTTTATAAGCCATCGACTTGTAAATTTCCATAAGTTTTATTTATATGCCATCGAATTATACATTCACTTACGTTTTATTTTTTTACCAGCGACTCGTACATTTACTTACATTTTATTCATGTGCGATCGATAGTCTAGGTGACGTTGGGCTTGAAATCATAATCACAGAAAATGGTAAGTTATTCAGTGTATACAATGGTAAACTTTTAAGGGTTAACAAACACATGTTAGGAATTTTATAGTGTTTAAGAAGTTTGGATACGTTACTCTCTCTCTCTCTCTCTCTCTCTCTCTCTCTCTCTTTCTCTCTCTCTCTCTCTTTCTATATATATATATATATATATATATATATATATATATATATATATATATATATCGACTTTTACATTTACTTACCTTTTATTAACATACCGTCGACATGTACATTTACTTAAAATCTATTTATAAGCCATCGACCTGTACATTTACTTACGATTTATTTATATGACAACGAATTGTAATTTTACTTACATTTTATTTATATGCCATCGACAGGTTAGGTTACGTTAGGCTTGAAATGCTAATCACAGAAAATGGTAAAAATTAGTCATTGTAGAAAATGGTAAAATTTTTAAGGCTAAGAAACAAATGTTAGGAATTCTTTAGGGTTTAAGAAGTTGGGATACGTTACTCTACATACATTGCTTTGTACATTTACTTACGTTTTATTTATATGCCATCGACTCGTACATTTACTTACATTTTATATATAAGCCATTGACTTGTATAACTAGATGGCATATAAATAAACAGTAAGTAAATGTACATTTTCTTACGTTTTGTTTATATGCCAGCGACTCGTACATATACTTACGTTTTATTTATATGCCATCGATTTGTACATTTACTTTCGTTTTATTTGTATGCCATAGACTTGTATATTTACGTACGTTTCATTTATATGCCAGCGACTCTACATTTACTTACGTTTTATTCATATGACATCGACTTGTACATTTACTTTCGTTTTATTTATATGCCATCGACATGTACATTTACTTACTATTTATTTATAAGCTATCGTCTTCTACATTTACTTACGTTATATTTATATGCCATCAACTTATACATGTACTTACGGTTTATTTATATGCCATCGAATTGTATATTAACTTGCTTTCTATTTATAAGCCATCGACTTGTACGAGTCGCTGGCATATAAATAAAACGTAAGGAAATGTACATTTACTTACGTATAATTTCCGTGCCATTGACGGGTTAGGTTACGTTAATCTTGAAATGATAATCACAGAAAATGGTAAAAATTAGTCATTGTTACGCCAAAAAAAGTTTACTATTTTCTACAAACACGTTATGAATTTTTGGGTGGTTTAAGAAGTTGGAATACGTTACTCTATATATATCGACTTGTACATTTACTTTCGTTTTATTTATATACCATTCACTTGTACATTGTTTACGTTTGACTTATAAGCGATCGACTTGTACATTTATTTACGTTTTATTTATATGCCATTAGATTATATATTTACTTACGTTTCATTTTTATGCCAGCGAATCGTATATTTACTTACATTTTATTTATATGCCAACCACATTTTAGTTTACGTTAAGCTTGAAATGATAATAATAGAAAATGGTAAAAATTGGTCTTTGTTACCCCTAAAAATTTTACCATTTTCTACAAACATATTGGATTTTTTAGGTGTAAGAAGTTGGGATACGTTACTCTGCATATATCGACTTTTACAATTACATATCTTTTATATATATGCCATCGACTTGTATATATACTTACGTTTTATTTATATGCAATCGACTTACACAATTAATTACGTTTTATTTATTTGCCAGCGACTCGAACATTACGTTTTGTTTATATGTCATCGACTTGTACATTTATTTACGTTTTATTTATATACCATCGACAGGTTAGGTTACGTTAGGCTTGACATGATAATCACAGAAAATGGTAAAAATTAGTCATTGCAGAAAATGGGGAACTTGTTAGGGATAAGAAACACGTTATGAATTTTTTAGGGTTTAAGGTGTTGGAATACGTTACTCTATATATATCGACTTGTACAATTACTTATGTTTTATATGTATGCCATCGACTTGTACATATACTTACGTTTTATATATATGCCATCGACTTATACATTTACTTACGTTTCATTTATATGCCAGCAAATCGTACATTTGCCTTTTATTTATTACCCATCAACTTGTACAAGTCGATGACATAAAGATAAAACGTAAGTGAATGTACAAGTCGATAACATACATAAAACGTAAGTAAATGTACATGCCATCGACTTATACATTTACTTGTCGATCGATAATGGTTCACTGATGTTCACCACCATCACCGTGTGTGAGGAAGGGATGGTCGGCCGCGCGTCATCGAAAGCGAGAGTGAGGAGGAGGAGGAGGTGGTGGCTGGCTGGCTGGCTCGGTGTGTGTGGTATGCGCCTGGGGCGGTTGGGTTATGTTAGGTTAGGCACGAAAACTATAAGAGTCTTGTCATACTTGTACGAATGCCTGTGGAGTTCCTTGGTCGTAGGAGCTTGATTCTCCTTTTTGTTGTTGGTTTGTTAGGTCTCCCTGTACCGTCGTCTAAGTTTCTGCCTCGGCAAGTACATGCATCCTGTCGCTCGGCCATGCGCGTGCGAATCGTAGTATTAGTGTTCGACCCCAATGCCGCCGCAACAACAACAACATCAGCGGCAGCTGCATTAGTAGTATCCTTCTTCAATTCCATTAGACCCAGTCTAATGATATCCTTGGTCTGTCTTTTCCAAGACATTCTTATCCATATGGAACCGTCATGGCCCCCGCTGCAGCACGGGGGAGACGACGCCTTGCCGTTTATGGCTTTTTCCTATTGTGAGTGCTTCCTACCTTCCCCCGACGCTTCAATGCAGCACATTTCCTGAGAATTCCACAGGATGGGATTTTCTCCTTGTTTTAAAAAGGTGCGGGATGTTGTGGTGGCACCCGCTCCAGCCAATTGTTATGATGATGATGATGAGACGGTGATGATTAGACCAGAGCTTCTGCCTCGGCAAGTACATGCATCATGTCGCTTGACCGTGCGCTTGCGAATCGTAGGTCTTAGTGTTGTACACCAATGCCGCAGCAGCAGCAAAGGGAGGAAATTGGGTAGAGTTGAGAGCTACAGTTGCTACTTTATCCCATTCCAAATACGGATCAACCAAAACCTGATGTGCTGTACCGAACCGTTTGCATACGACTTGCGTACCAGCCTGGGTGCCGTGAGTGGCAGAGCAGTCTCCTCACTGCGATTCACTAAGGTTTAACCCGGAAAAAGGTTAGGGGATTTGTCACGCCAATCGATGGCAAAAGCCCCTGCATAGTAGACATATGGATTAAGATGAGTTGTGTATTTCGCCACCGTAACTGGACCTCCCTCTCGCCCTCACTTTCAATGCCTGCGTAGGAGGAGGCTGGCTGGGTGTGTGTGGTACGGAATGTGAGAGCGCGCGGGCGGTGGGGGAAAGGGAGGCGCTTGGGTGGGGGGGGGGGGTTGCCGCCCTCCTCCTCCTCTTCCTCCGCCGCCACCGGCCTGCTCCCTCGCTCACGCACGACAATGTTATTAAAACAACCGCCAATCTAGTGAGTGATGTCAGATTCCACGGATGCAATGTGGGACGATCGACAATGGTTCCCTGATGTTCACCACCACCACCAACGTGTGTAAGGAAGGGAGGGAGGTGGGTCGGCCGAGCGTCATCGAAAGCGAGAGTGAGGAGGTGGCATGCTGGCTGGTTGGCTCGGTGTGTGTGGTATGCGCCCGTACATTTACTTACGTTTTATTTATATGCCATCGACATGTGTATTTCGCCACCGTAAGTAATCGTACAAATCAATAGCATTGTACGTATGTAAATGTACAACTAACCTAACGTAAGTGGACCCCCTACGCCGGCATTGAGAGTGAAGGGGGGGTGGCCGGCTGGGTGTGTGTGGTAAGGAATGCGAGACCGCGCGGGATGTGGAGGTGGGGGGGGGGGGGGTGGCCGTACTCCTCCTCCTCCTCCGCCCCCGCCACCTCCCGCTCTCTCGCTCGCGTACGAATACGTTACTAAAACAACCGCCAATCTAGTGAGTGATGTCAAACTCCACGGATGCAATGTGGGTCGATCGATAATGGGCCACTGATGTTCACCACCACCACCGTGGGTGAGGAAGGGAGGGAGGTGGGTCGGCCGCGCGTCATCGAAAGCGAGAGTGATGAGGAGGTGGCTGGTTGGCTCGGTGTGTGCGTGTGGTATGCGCGCTGGAGGGAGGGGGATCGGCCGCCGCTGCTCTCTCGCTTAGGTTAGGTTAGGTGCGATCCGCTAACGTTTAACCCCAAAAAGGTTAGGGGATTTGTCACGCCAATCGATGGCAACATCCTACATATATAGATATAAAACACACTCGAGCTATTTTCAACGACAGGCAGGTACTCGAAACTGATGATGATGAGAGAGACAGTGAGGATTGTGTGTGTGTGTGTGTGTGTGTGTGGTGGGTATGTATGCGCGCTCGGGGAGGGAGCAAAAATGTCAGCCAGCCGATCGCTCCCTTACGTACCTCCCCACCTCATAGAGGTCCACTAATGATGATGTATACCATCATACGTATGGAGAGAAAGAGCCCTTGGTTAACGGAGGAAAAACTTGGGGAAATTTTTCGTGTGAAAATTTCCCTGTATCCTCCTCCTGTTGGGTCCCTCCATCATTCGCTCCTTTCCGTACCTCCTCCTCACATCAAAGATGTGGGTTCATTGCTCTACGTGAGAATATCGCCCCAAAAATATCGTCCCTTACCTCTGCTATAAGAGGAACTATTGATCAGACACGCCACCAGGCATTAAAAGTGGTTTCCCTCCCCTTGTGACTCGTATAATGTTCTCAGGTAAGAAGGAAACTCGCTGCGGACGCTACTGGCGTCGATAATTGTGAGGTGATGTTTCCCCCTTACCTTCCATGCAAGGAAGAGGAGGGTGCAGCAGCAGCAAGGGTTAGCTGAGCACCTTTGTCATGTTTTTCAGCTCCGACCCTCAATGTCCCATAGGCTGAGAGACAAGGAGAGCAAGGTGACGGAGCGCCTCCGGGACCATTTTTGCCCTCCGACACTCTGTGCGTGATAGGCCGAGAGGTAAGGAGCGAAAAGTAACGGAGCGTCTCCGGGACCATTTTTGCCGTCCGACACTATGTGCGTGATAGGCCGAGAGGTAAGGAGCGAAAAGTAACGGAGCGTCTCCGGGACCTTTTTTGCCCTCCGACACTATGTGCGTGATAGGCCGAAAAGTAAGGAGCGAAAAGTAACGGAGCGTCTCCGGCACCATTTTTGCCCTCCGACACTCTGTGCGCGGTAACCTGAGAAGTAAGGAGCGAAAAGTAACGAAGCGTCTCCGGCACCATTTTTGCCCTCCAACACTCTGGGCGCGGTAACCTGAGAAGTAAAGAGCGAAAAGTAACGGAGCTTCTCTGGGAGCATTTTTGCCCTCCGACACTATGTGCGTGATAGGCCGAGAGGTAAGGAGCGAAAAGTAACGGAGCGTCTCCGGCACCATTTTTGCCCTCCGGCACTCTGTGCGCGCTAACCTGAGAAGTAAGGAGCGCGAAGTGACGGAGCGTATCCAAGGACATTATTGCCCTCCGATACTCTCTGCGCGCTAACCTGAGAGGTAAGGAGCGCAAATTTAGGGAGAGTCTCCGGGACCATTTTTGCACTTCGACACTCTGTTCGCGCTAGCCTGAGAGGTAAAGAGCGCAAATTTACGGAGCTCCTCTAGTGGCATTTTTGCACTCCGACACTCGGTGCGCGCTAACCTGAGAGGTAAGGAGCGGAAAGTGACGGAGCGTGTCCAAGGCCATTTTTGCCCTCCGATACTCTGTGCGCGCTAACCTGAGAGGTAAGGAGCGCAAATTTACGGAGCGCGTAAGGAGCGCAAATTTACGGAGCGCCTCTTGGTGGCATTTTTGCGCTCCAACACTCGGTGCGCGCTAACCTGAGAGGTAAGGAGCGAAAAGTAACGGAGCGTGTCCAAGGCCATTTTTGCCCTCCGATACTCTGTGCGCGCTAGCCTAAGAGGTAAAGAGCGCAAATTTACGGAGCTCTTCTGGTGGCGTTTTTGCACTCCGACACACTGTGCGCGCTAACCTGAGAGGTAAGCAGCGGATGGTGACGGAGCGCATCCGAGGCCACTTTTGCCCTCCGACACTCTGTGCGCGCTAACCTGAGAGGTAAGCAGCGGAAGGTGACGGAGCGCATCCGAGGCCACTTTTGCCCTCCGACACTCTGTGCGCGCTAACCTGAGAGGTAAGCAGCGGAAGGTGACGGAGCGCATCCGAGTCCACTTTTGCCCTCCGACACTCTGTGCGTGGTAACCTGAGAAGTAAGGAGCGAAAAGTAACGGAGCGTCTACGGGACCATTTTTGCCCTCCGACACTCTGGGCGCGGTAACCTGAGAAGTAAGGAGCGAAAAGTAACGGAGCTTCTCCGGGACCATTTTTGCCCTCCGACACTATGTGCGTGATAGGCCGAGAGGTAAGGAGCGAAAAGTAACGGAGCGTCTCCGGGACCATTTTTGCCCTCCGGCACTCTGTGCGCGCTAACCTGAGAAGTAAGGAGCGCGAAGTGACGGAGCTTATCCAAGGCCATTTTTGCCCTCCGATACTCTGTGCGCGCTAACCTGAGAGGTAAAGAGCGCAAATTTACGGAGCGCCTCTGGTGGCATTTTTGCGCTCCAACACTCTGTGCGCGCTAACCTGAGAGGTAGAGAACGGAAGGTGACGGAGCGCATCCGAGGCCATTTTTGACCTCCTACACTCGGTGCGCGCTAACCTGAGAGGTAAGGAGCGAAAAGTAACGGAGCGTCTCCGGGACCATTTTTGCCCTCCGACACTCTGTGCGCGTAACCTGAGTAAGGAGCGAAAAGTAACGCAGCGTCTCCGGGACCATTTTTGCCCTCCGACACTATGTGCGTGATAGGCCGAGAGGTAAGGAGCGAAAAGTAACGGAGCGTCTCCGGCACCATTTTTGCCTTCCGACACTCTGTGCGCGCTAACCTGAGAAGTAAGGAGCGCGAAGTGACGGAGCTTATCCAAGGCCATTATTGCCCTCCGATACTCTGTGCGCGCTAACCTGAGAGGTAAGGAGCGCAAATTTACGGAGCGTCTCCGGGACCATTTTTGCCCTCCGACACTCTGTGCGCGCTAACCTGAGAAGTAAGGAGCGCGAAGTGGCGGAGCGTATCCAAGGCCATTTTTGCCCTCCGATACTCTGTGCGCGCTAACCAGAGAGGTAAGGAGCGCAAATTTACGGAGCGCCTCTGGTGGCATTTTTGCGCTACGACACTCTGTGCGCGCTAACCTGAGAGGTAGGAACGGAAGGTGACGGAGCGCATCCGAGGTCATTTTTGCCCTCCTACACTCTGTGCGCGCTAACCTGAGAGGTAAGGAGCGAAAAGTAACGGAGCGTCTCCGGGATCATTTTTGCCCTCCGACACTCTGTGCGCGGTAACCTGACAAGTAATGAGCGAGTAATGAACCTCGAGTTAAGGGGCCTAAATGAATGCCTGTTTTGATCCCATCAAAAGGTGTTGGTTGCTATAGACAGCAGGACGGTGGCTATGGAAGCTGGAATCCGCTAAGGAGTGTGTAACAACTCACCTGCCGAAGCAACTAGCATTCTCCCGATACTCGACCGCCGGGGCACTAATGGTCCGACACGTATGTGGTCGGGCCTCGAAGCCCCGGTGAGTAGGAGGGTCGCTGTGGTATGCGTTGAAGGGTACGGCGTGGGCCGGCCTGGAGCCGCCACTGGTGCAGATCTTTGTGGTAGTAGCAAATCATCAAGAGAGACTCTCCTCGAAGGCTGAGGCGGAGAAGGGTTCCATGTGAACATCAGTTGGACATGGGTTAGTCGATCCTAAGCCCAAGGCGAGAGCCTGATCCCACGTTAGAGGCGACGACCACAAGCGAGAAAGTGGAGGGGTTGGTTGGTAGTAGTAGTAGTCGTAGTTTTTGAAGCTTTACAGCTCAGAGCTGCTGCTGCTGATGCCGTGGCCTTTTCGTCTTTTTCCCGCAAAGGTGAGCGGTTGCGAATTGTCATGGAATGACGTGTTGACAGCGGCCTTAGTAGTAACAGTAATCATGATATTGCTGCTGTTATTACGAGACCCATTTTTTGTTGACATTAGATCCTTGATACCCCACCGGGTGTTGCTAGATGGGTTCAATAGCGAAAGGGAATACGGTTATAATTCCGCAACCTGGCCCCGGACACCAAACAGGTGACTGTGGCAGCATCGAAAAGCTTCTCGATGTAACATGGTCTGACTGCCTTGCTCCTCTTCTTCTTAATACTTCTACTACATCTTGTGTCCGTTGTACGACTGTCTGTCTCTGAATGCTTGCTTCTTGCATCATCACCACCAGCAGCAACAACATTAGCAGGATTAGTAGAAGGAGGAGGGGGAGTTGGAGTTTATGGCAGCAGCGTGCATGGGAATGCCGTTGATAATTTTGTTGCGGCTGCAGTCGTGACATACCTGTACAGGAACCCGGTTCATTGTGGGTTGATGGACTATAACAGTTGCCTTTTGGGTTCACTTTAGTCCCACCTCGGCTGGCATCAAGCATTCAGCTCAGAACTGGCACGGACAAGGGGAATCCGACTGTCTAATTAAAACAAAGCATTGCGATGGTTGTAATGGATGTTGACGCAATGTGATTTCTGCCCAGTGCTCTGAATGTCAAAGTGAAGAGATTCAACCAAGCGCGGGTAAACGGCAGGAGTAACTATGACTCTGACGAGGGAATCGCAAGGGTGAAGGAGACCGGTGTAGGGGTTAAGTTGGGGGACAAAACAGTGTCAGCATTGGCTTTTGCCGATGATTTGGTTCTGGTTGCGCAGACGCCCACTG
>NC_092284.1:13271676-13302806 GCF_036320965.1 Panulirus ornatus
ATAACGCTCTCTGGCCATCTCTCCTACTTACATACATATACTTATCTATATCTCGCTTTTTAAACCAGTTATTCCCAATCACCAGTCCTTTTTCAGCACATAAATCTACAAGCTCTTCACCATTTCCATTTACAACACTGAACACCCCATGTATACCAATTATTCCCTCAACTGCCACATTACTCACCTTTGCATTCAAATCACCCATCACTATAACCCGGTCTCGTGCATCAAAACCACTAACACACTCATTCGGCTGCTCCCAAAACACTTGCCTCTCATGATCTTTCTTCTCATGCCCAGGTGCATATGCACCAATAATCACCCATCTCTCTCCATCAACTTTCAGTTTTACCCATATTAATCGAGAATTTACTTTCTTACGTTCTATCTCATACTCATACAACTCCTGTTTCAGGAGTAGTGCTACTCCTTCCCTTGCTCTTGTCATCTCACTAACCCCTGACTTTACTCCCAAGACATTCCCAAACCACTCTTCCCCTTTACCCTTGAGTTTCCTTTCACTCAGAGCCAAAACATCCTGGTTCCTTTCCTCAAACATACTACCTATCTCTCCTTTTTTCACATCTTGGTTACATCCACACACATTTAGACACCCCAGTCTGAGCCTTCGAGGAGGATGAGCACTCCCCGCATGACTCCTTCTTCTGTTTCCCATTATAGATATTGATAGGTGTGTTATTTTATATGTATATTGTGTGTATATTCTATTAGGTGTATTTGTTGTATTTCAGCTGTATTATTTGCTTAATTACAGTTGCATTTGTAGTGAATATTAAGTGTATTACTTTGATATGATTATAAGTAGTATGTTAGTATGTGTCTTACTTGTATATTAGCATAAGTGTAACTTTCATATTATAAGGTATATTGTAATTGCTATATATAGTGAAATATTTGCATTTATTGTATACTACTGTAGATGATTTTATTATTTGCTTGTGAGTATTAATTGAATAATATTAATATGATGTTTATTGGTGTTATATTATCATGTGTATTACTGTTTTCAAATGTATTATGTTTTTTGCAAGGTTTATTGCTCTTATATTTTGAATGTTACAAATTGTAAAATTTATAAGGAATAATATATTTTAAGAGCTTATGTACATTTGTGTTTGTATATATATACTTAGATGGCATTGCAGTGGAATTTATTAAAAAAGGGGGTGACCATATTGTTGACTGGTTGGTGAGGATATTCAATGTATGTTTGGTTCATGGTGCAGTGCCTGAGGATTGGCGGAATGCCCGCAAACAAAGGGGTTTTAAAATAAACCTTTAATTTATCTTTATATTTTTGGATGCCACCATGCAACTGTATTGGACTTTGGCACCCCCAAAGGGTATTTAAAGTAAACTTTTAATTAGGGTCTTTCCCTTTAGATACCACTATTCCCCTGTAAAGGCCTTTGAAGACGCCAAAGGGGATTTAGATTAAACCTTCAATTTTTCTCTAAATTTTTGGATGCCTCACCGCAATTCTCTTGACCTTTGGCATCCCCAGAGAGGCATTAAAGTAAGCTTTCCTAATGTTTCTATCCCTTTGATGCCTCTATGCCCCTGTAATTGCCTTTGGCGGCAACAAAGGGGTTTTAAAATAAACCTTTAATTTATCTTTTTATTTTTGGATTCCACCATGCAACTGTATTGGACTTTGGCACCCACAAAGGGTATTTCAAGTAAACTTGTAATTAGGGTCTTTCCCTTTAGATACCACTATTCCCCTGTAAAGGCCTCTGAAGACGCCAAAGGGGATTTAGATTAATCCTTCAATTTTCCTCTAAATTTATGGATGTCTCACCGCAATTTTCTTGACCTTTGGCATCCCCAAAGTGGCATTAAAGTAAGCTTTGCAAATGTTTCTTTCCATTTTGATGCCTCTATGCCCCTGTTATTACTTTTGGCGGCTCCAAAGGGGATTGAAAATAAACCTTTCATTTTTCTTTTTACTTTTGGATGCCACCGTGCAGCTGTATTGGAGTTTGGCACCCCTAAACGGTCTTTTATATAAAATTTTAATTTATATATTTCCCTTCAGATGCCACTACTCCCCTGTAAAGGCCTTTGAAGACGCCAAAGGGGATTTAGATTAATCCTTCAATTTTCCTCTAATATTTTGGATGCCTCCACGCAATTCCCTTGCACTTTGGCATCCCCAAAGTGGCATTAAGGTAACCTTGCAAAAGTTTCTTTCCCTTTTGGTGCCTCTATGCCCCTGTAATTGCCTTTGGTGGCGCCAAAGGGGATTTAAACTAAAGCTTTAATTTGTCTTTTTATTTTTGGATGCCAACAAGCAAAGGTATTGGACTTTAGCACCCCTAAACGGTCTGTTAAGTAAACTTTTAATTTGTCTCTTTCCATTCTGATGCCACTATTCCCTTGTAAACGCCTTTGAAGACGCCAAAGGGGAGTTAGATTAATCCTTCAATTTTCCTCTAAATTTTTCGATGCGTCCATGCAATTCTCTTGCCCTTTGGCATCCCCAAAGTGGCATTAAAGTAAGCATTCCAAATGTTTCTTTCCCTTTTGATGCCTCTCTGCCCCTGTAATTGCCTTTGGTGGCGCCAAAGGGGATTTAAAATAAACCTTTAATTTGTCTTTTTATTTTTGGATGCCAACAAGCAAAGGTATTGGACTTTAGCACCCCTAAACGGTCTGTTAAGTAAACTTTTAATTTGTCTCTTTCCATTCTGATGCCACTATTCCCTTGTAAACGCCTTTGAAGACGCCAAAGGGGAGTTAGATTAATCCTTCAATTTTCCTCTAAATTTTTCGATGCGTCCATGCAATTCTCTTGCCCTTTGGCATCCCCAAAGTGGCATTAAAGTAAGCATTCCAAATGTTTCTTTCCCTTTTGATGCCTCTCTGCCACTGTAATTGCCTTTGGTGGCGCCAAAGGGGATTTAAAATAAACCTTTAATTTGTCTTTTTATTTTTGGATGCCACCATGCAACTGTATTGGACTTTGGCACCCCCAAAGGATATTTTAAGTAAACTTTTAATTAGGGTCTTTCCCTTTAGATGCCACTATTCCCCTGTAAAGTCCTTTGAAGACGCCAAAGGAGATTTATATTAATCCTTCAATTTTCCTCTAAATTTTTGGATGTGTCCACGCAATTCTCTTGCCCTTTGGTATCCTCAAAGTGGTATTAAAGTAAGCTTTCGAAATGTTTCTTTCCCTTTTGATGTTTCTATGCCCCTGTAATTGCCTTTGGCGGCACCAAAGGAGATTTGAAAAAATCTTTAATTTGTCTTTTTATTTTTGGATGCCACCATGCAAAGGTATTAGACTTGGGCACCCCAAAACGGTCTGTTAAGTAAACTTTTGGTTTGTCTCTTTCCCTTCAGATGCCACTATTACCCTGTAAAGGCCTTTGAAGACGCCAAAGGGCATTTAGATTAATCCTTCAATTTTTCTCTAAATTTTTGGATGCCTCACCGCAATTCTCTTGACCTTTTGCATCCCCAAAGTGGCATTAAAGTAAGCTTTCCAAATGTTTCTTTCCCTTATGATGCCTCTATGCCCCTGTAATTGCCTTTGGCGGCGCCAAAGGGGATTGAAAATAAACCTTTAATTTGTCTTTTTAATTTTGGATGACTCCGTGCAGCTGTATTGGACTTTGGCACCCCTAAACGGTCTTTTATATAAAATTTTAATTTATCTCTTTCCCTTCAGATGCCACTACTCCCCTGTAAAGGCCTTTGAAGACGCCAAAGGGGATTTAGATTAATCCTTCAATTTTCCTCTAAGATTTTGGATGCCTCCACGCAATTCCCTTGCACTTTGGCATCCCCAAAGAGGCATTAAGGTAAGCTTTGCAAATGTATCTTTACCTTTTGGTGCCTCTATGCCCCTGTAACTGCCTTTGGTGGCGCCAAAGGGGATTTAAACTAAAGCTTTAATTTGTCTTTTTATTATTGGATGCCACCATGCAAAGGTATTGGACTTTGGCACCCCTAAACTGTCTTTTAAGTATACTTTTAATTTTTCTCTTTCCTTTCAGATGCCACTATTCCCCTGTAAAGGCCTTTGAAGACGCCAAAGGAGAGTTAGATTAATCCTTCAATTTTCCTCTAAATTTTTCGATGCGTCCATTAAATTCTCTTGCCCTTTAGCATCCCCAAAGTGGCATTAAAGTAAGCTTTCCAAATGTTTCTTTCCCTTTTGATGCCTCTATGCCCCTGTAATTGCCTTTGGCGGGTCCAAGGGGGATTTAAAATAAACATTTAATTTTTCTTTTTATTTTTGGATGCCACCAGCCAACTGTATTGGACTTTGGCACCCCCAAAGGGTATTTTAAGTAAAATTTTAATTAGGGTCTTTCCCTTTAGATGCCACTATTCCCCTGTAAAGGCCTTTGAAGACGCCAAAGGGGATTTAGATTAATCCTTCAATTTTCCTCTAAATTTTTGGATGTCTCCACGCAATTTTCTTGCCCTGTGGCATCCCCAAAGTGGTATTAAAGTAAGCTTTCGAAATGTTTCTTTCCCTTTTGATGCCTCTATGCCCCTGTAATTGCCTTTGGCGGCGCCAAAGGGGATTTAAACTAAATCTTTAATTTATCTTTTTATTTTTGGATGCCACCTTGCAAATGTATTGGACTTTGGCACCCCTAAACTGTCTTTTAAGTATACTTTTAATTTTTCTCTTTCCCTTCAGATGCCACTATTCCCCTGTAAAGGACTTTGAAGACGCCAAAGGAGAGTTAGATTAATCCTTCAATTTTCCTCTAAATTTTTCGATGCGTCCATTCAATTCTCTTGCCCTTTAGCATCCCCAAAGTGGCATTAAAATAAGCTTTCCAAATGTTTCTTTCCCTTTTGATGCCTCTATGCCCCTGTAATTGCCTTTGGTGGCGCCAAAGGGGATTTAAAATAAACCTTTAATTTGTCTTTTTATTTTTGGATGCCACCATGCAACTGTATTGGACTTTGGCACCCCCAATTGGTATTTTAAGTAAACTTTAAATTAGGGTCTTTCCCTTTAGATGCCACTATTCTCCTGCAAAGGCCTTTGAAGACGCCAAAGGGGATTTAGATTAATCCTTCAATTTTCCTCTAAATTTTTGGATTTCTCCACGCAAATCTCTTGCCCTTTGGCATCCCTAAAGTGGCATTAAAGTAAGCTTTCCAAATGTTTCTTTCCCTTTTGATGCTTCTATGCTCCTGCAATTGCCTTTGGCGGCGCCAAAAAGGATTTAAAATAAACCTTTAATTTGTCTTTTTAATTTTGGATGCCTCCGTGCAACTGTATTGGACTTTGGCACCCGTAAACGGTCTTTTATATAAAATTTTAATTTATCTCTTTCCCTTCAGATGCCACTACTCCCCTGTAAAGGCCTTTGAAGACGCCAAAGGGGATTTAGATTAATCCTTCAATTTTCTTCTAAGATTTTGGATGCCTCCACGCAATTCCCTTGCACTTTGACATCCCCAAAGAGGCATTAAGGTAAGCTTTGCAAATGTATCTTTACCTTTTGGTGCCTCTATGCCCCTGTAATTGCCTTTCGTGGCGCCAAAGGGGATTTAAAATAAACCTTTAATTTGTCTTTTTATTTTTGGATGCCACCATGCATAGGTATTGGACTTTGGCACCCCTAAACGGTCTGTCAAGTAAACTTTTATTTTTTCTCTTTCCCCTCAGATTCCACTATTCCCCTGTAAAGGCCTTTGAAGACGCCAAAGGGGATTTAGATTAATACTTGTATTTTCCTGTAAATTTTTCGATGCGTCCATGCAATTCTCTTGCCCTTTGGCATTCCCAAAGTGGCATTAAAGTAAGCTTTCCGAATGTTTCTTTCCCTTTTGATGCCTCTATGCCCCTGTAATTTCTTTTGGCGGCGCCAAAGGGTATTTGAAATAAATCTTTAATTTGTCTTTTTATTTTTGGATGCCACCATGCAACTGTATTGGACTTTGGCACCCCCAAAGGGTATTTTAAGTAGACTTTTGATTAGGGTCTTTCCCTTTAGATGCCACTATTCCCCTGTAAAGGCCTTTGATGACGCCAAAGGGGATTTAGATTAATCCTTCAATTTTCCTCTAAATTTTTGGATGTCTCCAAGCAATTCTCTTGCCCTTTGGCATCCCCAAAGTGGTATTAAAGTAAGCTTTCGAAATGTTTCTTTACCTTTTGATGCCTCTATGCCCCTGTAATTGCCTTTGGCGGCTCCAAAGGGGATTTAAACTAAATATTTAATTTGCCTTTTTGTTTTTGGATGCCACCATGCAAAGGTATTAGACTTTGGCACCCCTAAACGGTCTGTTAAGTAAACTTTTAATTTGTCTCTTTCCCTTCAGATGCCACTATTCCCCTGTAAAGGCCTTTGAAGACGCCAAAGGGGATTTAGATTAAACCTTCAATTTTTCTCTAAATTTTTGTATGCCTCACCGCAATTCTCTTGACCTTTGGCATCCCCAAAGAGGCATTACAGTAAGCTTTCCTAATGTTTCTATCCCTTATGATGCATCTATGCCCCTGTAATTGCCTTTGGCGGCAACAAAGGGGTTTTAAAATAAACCTTTAATTTATCTTTATATTTTTGGATGCCACCATGCAACTGTATTGGACTTTGGCACCCCCAAAGGGTATTTTAAGTAAACTTTTAATTAGGGTCTTTCCCTTTAGATACCACTATGCCCCTGTAAAGGCCTTTGAAGACGCCAAAGGGGATTTAGATTAAACCTTCAATTTTTCTCTAAATTTTTGGATGCCTCACCGCAATTCTCTTGACCTTTGGCATCCCCAAAGAGGCATTAAAGTAAGCTTTCCTAATGTTTCTATCCCTTATGATGCCTCTATGCCCCTGTAATTGCCTTTGGCGGTAACAAAGGGGTTTTAAAATAAACCTTTAATTTATCTTTTTATTTTTGGATGCCACCTTGCAACTGTATTGGACTTTGGCACCCACAAAGGGTATTTTAAGTAAACTTGTAATTAGGGTCTTTCCCTTTAGATACCACTATTCCCCTGTAAAGGCCTCTGAAGACGCCAAAGGGGATTTAGATTAATCCTTCAATTTTCCTCTAAATTTATGGATGTCTCACCGCAATTTTCTTGACCTTTGGCATCCCCAAAGTGGCATTAAAGTAAGCTTTGCAAATGTTTCTTTCCATTTTGATGCTTCTATGCCCCTGTAATTACCTTTGGCGGCTCAAAAAGGGATTGAAAATAAACCTTTCATTTTTCTTTTTACTTTTGGATGCCACCGTGCAGCTGTATTGGAGTTTGGCACCCCTAAACGGTTTTTTATATAAAATTTTAATTTATATCTTTCCCATCAGATGCCACTACTCCCCTGTAAAGGCCTTTGAAGACGCCAAAGGGGATTTAGATTAATCCTTCAATTTTCCTCTAATATTTTGGATGCCTCTACGCAATTCCCTTGCACTTTGGCATCCCCAAAGTGGCATTAAGGTAACCTTGCAAGAGTTTCTTTCCCTTTTGGTGCCTCTATGCCCCTGTAATTGCCTTTGGTGGCGCCAAAGGGGATTTAAACTAAAGCTTTAATTTGTCTTTTTATTTTTGGATGCCAACAAGCAAAGGTATTGGACTTTAGCACCCCTAAACGGTCTGTTAAGTAAACTTTTAATTTGTCTCTTTCCATTCTGATGCCACTATTCCCCTGTAAACGCCTTTGAAGACGCCAAAGGGGAGTTAGATTAATCCTTCAATTTTCCTCTAAATTTTTCGATGCGTCCATGCAATTCTCTTGCCCTTTGGCATCCCCAAAGTGGCATTAAAGTAAGCATTCCAAATGTTTCTTTCCCTTTTGATGCCTCTCTGCCCCTGTAATTGCCTTTGGTGGCGCCAAAGGGGATTTAAAATAAACCTTTAATTTGTCTTTTTATTTTTGGATGCCACCATGCAACTGTATTGGACTTTGGCTCCCCCAAAGGATATTTTAAGTAAACTTTTAATTAGGGTCTTTCCCTTTAGATGCCACTATTCCCCTGTAAAGTCCTTTGAAGACGCCAAAGGGGATTTATATTAATCCTTCAATTTTCCTCTAAATTTTTGGATGTGTCCACGCAATTCTCTTGCCCTTTGGTATCCTCAAAGTGGTATTAAAGTAAGCTTTCGAAATGTTTCTTTCCCTTTTGATGTCTCTATGCCCCTGTAATTGCCTTTGGCGGCACCAAAGGGGATTTGAAAAAATCTTTAATTTGTCTTTTTATTTTTGGATGCCACCATGCAAAGGTATTAGACTTGGGCACCCCAAAACGGTCTGTTAAGTAAACTTTTGGCTTGTCTCTTTCCCTTCAGATGCCACTATTACCCTGTAAAGGCCTTTGAAGACTCCAAAGGGCATTTAGATTAATCCTTCAATTTTTCTCTAAATTTTTGGATGCCTCACCGCAATTCTCTTGACCTTTGGCATCCCCAAAGTGGCATTAAAGTAAGCTTTCCAAATGTTTCTTTCCCTTATGATGCCTCTATGCCCCTGTAATTGCCTTTGGCGGCGCCAAAGGGGATTGAAAATAAACCTTTAATTTGTCTTTTTAATTTTGGATGCCTCCGTGCAGCTGTATTGGACTTTGGCACCCTTAAACGGTCTTTTATATAAAATCTTAATTTATCTCTTTCCCTTCAGATGCCACTACTCCCCTGTAAAGGCCTTTGAAGACGCCAAAGGGGATTTAGATTAATCCTTCAATTTTCCTCTAAGATTTTGGATGCCTCCACGCAATTCCCTTGCACTTTGGCATCCCCAAAGAGGCATTAAGGTAAGCTTTGCAAATGTATCTTTACCTTTTGGTGCCTCTATGCCCCTGTAATTGCCTTTGGTGGCGCCAAAGGGAATTTAAACTAAAGCTTTAATTTGTCTTTTTATTATTGGATGCCACCATGCAAAGGTATGGGACTTTCGCACCCCTAAACTGTCTTTTAAGTATACTTTTAATTTTTCTCTTTCCTTTCAGATGCCACTATTCCCCTGTAAAGGCCTTTGAAGACGCCAAAGGAGAGTTAGATTAATCCTTCAATTTTCCTCTAAATTTTTCGATCCGTCCATTAAATTCTCTTGCCCTTTAGCATCCCCAAAGTGGCATTAAAGTAAGCTTTCCAAATGTTTCTTTCCCTTTTGATGCCTCTATGCCCCTGTAATTGCCTTTGGCGGGTCCAAGGGGGATTTGAAATAAACATTTAATTTTTCTTTTTATTTTTGGATGCCACCAGCCAACTGTATTGGACTTTGGCACCCCCAAAGGGTATTTTAAGTAAAATTTTAATTAGGGTCTTTCCCTTTAGATGCCACTATTCCCCTGTAAAGGCCTTTGAAGACGCCAAAGGGGATTTAGATTAATCCTTCAATTTTCCTCTAAATTTTTGGATGTCTCCACGCAATTTTCTTGCCCCGTGGCATCCCCAAACTGGTATTAAAGTAAGCTTTCGAAAGGTTTCTTTCCCTTTTGATGCCTCTATGCCCCTGTAATTGCCTTTGGCGGCGCCAAAGGGGAATTAAACTAAATCTTTAATTTATCTTTTTATTTTTGGATGCCACCTTGCAAAGGTATTGGACTTTGGCACCCCTAAACTGTCTTTTAAGTATACTTTTAATTTTTCTCTTTCCCTTCAGATGCCACTATTCCCCTGTAAAGGCCTTTGAAGACGCCAAAGGAGAGTTAGATTAATCCTTCAATTTTCCTCTAAATTTTTCGATGCGTCCATTCAATTCTCTTGCCCTTTAGCATCCCCAAAGTGGCATTAAAGTAAGCTTTCCAAATGTTTCTTTCCCTTTTGATGCCTCTATGCCCCTGTAATTACCTTAGGTGGCGCCAAAGGGGATTTAAAATAAACCTTTAATTTGTCTTTTTATTTTTGGATGCCACCATGCAACTGTATTGGTCTTTGGCACCCCCAATTGGTATTTTAAGTAAACTTTTAATTAGGGTCTTTCCCTTTAGATGCCACTATTCTCCTGCAAAGGCCTTTGAAGACGCCAAAGGGGATTTAGATTAATCCTTCAATTTTCCTCTAAATTTTTGGATTTCTCCACGCAAATCTCTTGCCCTTTGGCATCCCCAAAGTGGCATTAAAGTAAGCTTTCCAAATGTTTCTTTCCCTTTTGATGCTTCTATGCTCCTGCAATTGCCTTTGGCGGCGCCAAAGGGGATTTAAAATAAACCTTTAATTTGTCTTTTTAATTTTGGATGCCTCCGTGCAACTGTATTGGACTTTGGCACCCGTAAACGGTCTTTTATATAAAATTTTAATTTATCTCTTTCCTTTCAGATGCCACTACTCCCCTGTAAAGGCCTTTGAAGACGCCAAAGGGGATTTAGATTAATCCTTCAATTTTCTTCTAAGATTTTGGATGCCTCCACGCAATTCCCTTGCACTTTGGCATCCCCAAAGAGGCATTAAGGTAAGCTTTGCAAATGTATCTTTACCTTTTGGTGGCTCTATGCCCCTGTAATTACCTTTGGTGGCGCCAAAGGGGATTTAAAATAAACCTTTAATTTGTCTTTTTATTTTTGGATGCCACCATGCAAAGGTATTGGACTTTGGCACCCCTAAACGGTCTGTCAAGTAAACTTTTAATTTTTCTCTTTCCCCTCAGATTCCACTATTCCCCTGTAAAGGCCTTTGAAGACGCCAAAGGGGATTTAGATTAATACTTGTATTTTCCTGTAAATTTTTCGATGCGTCCATGCAATTCTCTTGCCCTTTGGCATTCCCAAAGTGGCATTAAAGTAAGCTTTCCGAATGTTTTTTTCCCTTTTGATGCCTCTATGCCCCTGTAATTTCTTTTGGCGGCGCCAAAGGGTATTTGAAATAAATCTTTAATTTGTCTTTTTATTTTTGGATGCCACCATGCAACTGTATTAGACTTTGGCACCCCCAAAGGGTATTTTAAGTAGACTTTTGATTAGGGTCTTTCCCTTTAGATGCCACTATTCCCCTGTAAGGGCCTTTGATGACGCCAAAGGGGATTTAGATTAATCCTTCAATTTTCCTCTAAATTTTTGGATGTCTCCAAGCAATTCTCTTGCCCTTTGGCATCCCCAAAGTGGTATTAAAGTAAGCTTTCGAAATGTTTCTTTACCTTTTGATGCCTCTATGCCCCTGTAATTGCCTTTGGCGGCTCCAAAGGGGATTTAAACTAAATATTTAATTTGCCTTTTTGTTTTTGGATGCCACCATGCAAAAGTATTAGACTTTGGCACCCCTAAACGGTCTGTTAAGTAAACTTTTAATTTGTCTCTTTCCCTTCAGATGCCACTATTCCCCTGTAAAGGCCTTTGAAGACGCCTAAGGGGATTTAGATTAATCCTTCAATTTTTCTCTAAATTTTTGGATGACTCACCGCAATTCTCTTGACCTTATCCATCTCCAAAGTGCCATTAAAGTAAGCTTTCCAAATGTTTCTTTCCCTTATGATGCCCCTATGCCCCTGTAATTGCCTTTGGCGGCGCCAAAGGCGATTTAAAATAAACCTTTAATATGTCTTTTTATTTTTGGATTCCACCATGCAACTGTATTGGACTTTGGCACCCCCAAAGGGTATTTTAAGTAAACTTTTAATTACGGTCTTTCCATTTAGATGCCACTATTCCCTGTAAAGGCCTTTGAAGACGCCAAAGGGGAGTTAGATTAATCCTTCAATTTTCCTCTAATTTTTTCGATGCGTCCATCAATTCTCTTGCCCTTTGGCATCCCCAAAGTGGCATTAAAGTAAGCTTCGAAATGTTTCTTTCCCTTATGATGCCTCTATGCCCCTGTAATTGCCTTTGGCGGCGCCAAAGGGGATTGAAAATAAACCTTTAATTTGTCTTTTTAATTTTCGATGCCTCCGTGCAGCTGTATTGGACTTTGGCACCCCTAAACGGTCTTTTATAAAAAAATCTTAATTTATCTCTTTCCCTTCTGATGCCACTACTCCCCTGTAAAGGCCTTTCAAGACGCCAAAGGGGATTTAGATTAATCCTTCAATTTTCCTCTAAGATTTTGGATGCCTCCACGCAATTCCCTTGCACTTTGGCATCCCCAAAGTGGCATTAAGGTAAGCTTTGTAGATGCTTCTTTCCCTATTGGTGCCTCTATGCCCTGTAATTGCCTTTGGTGGCGCCAAAGGGGATTTAAACTAAAGCTTCAATTTGTCTTTTTATTTTTGGATGCCACCATGCAAAGGTATTGGACTTTGGCACCCCTAAACGGTCTTTTAAGTAAACTTTTAATTTGTCTCTTTCCCTTCAGCTGCCACTATTCCCCTGTAAAGGCCTTTGAAGACGCCAAAGGGGAGTTAGATTAATCCTTCAATTTTCCTCTAAATTTTTCGAAGTGTCCATGCAATTCTCTTTCCCTTTGGCATCCCCAAAGTGGCATTAAAGTAAGCTTTCCAAATGTTTCTTTCCCTTTTGATGCCTCTATGCCCCTGTAATTGCCTTTGGCGGCGCCAAAGGGGATTTAAAATAAACGTTTAATTTGTCTTTTTATTTTTGGAAGCCACTATGCAACTGTATTGGACTTTGGCACCCCCAAAGGGTATTTTAAGTAAAATTTTAATTAGGGTCTTTCCCTTTAGATGCCACTATTAACCTGTAAAGGCCTTTGAAGACGCCAAAGGGGATTTAGATTAATCCTTCAATTTTCCTCTAAATTTTTGGATGTGTCCACGCAATTCTCTTGCCCTTTGGCATCCCCAAAGTGGTATTTAAGTTAGCTTTCCAAAAGTTTCTTTCCCTTTTGATGCCTCTATGCCCCTGCAATTGCCTTTGGCGGCGCCAAAGGGGATTTAAACTAAATCTTTATTTTGTCTTTTTGTTTTTGGATACCACCATGCAAAGGTATTAGACTTTGGAACCCCTAAACGGTCTGTTAAGTAAACTTTTAATTTGTTTCTTTCCCTTCAGATGCCACTATTCCCCTGTAAAGGCCTTTGAAGACGCCAAAGGGGATTTAGATTAATCCTTCAATTTTTCTCTAAATTTTTGGATGCCACACCGCAATTCTCTTGACCTTTGGCATCTCCAAAGTGGCATTAAAATAAGCTTTCCAAATGTTTCTTTCCCTTATGATGCCTCTATGCCCCTGTAATTGCCTTTGGCGGCGCCAAAGGGGATTTAAAATAAACATTTAGTTTAGCTTTTTATTTTTGGATGCCACCATTTAACTGTATTGGAATTTGCCAGCCCCAAAGGGTATTTTAAGTAAACTTTTAATCACGGTCTTTCCCTTTTGATGCCATTATTCCCCTGTAAAGGCCTTTGAAGACGCCAAAGGTGAGTTAGATTAATCCTTCAATTTTCCTCTAATTTTTTCGATGCCTCCATGCAATTCTCTTGCCCTTTGGCATCCCCAAAGTGGCATTAAAGTAAGCTTTCCAAATGTTTCTTTCCCTTTTGATGCCTCTATGCCCCTGTAATTGCCTTTGGCAGCGCTAAAGGGGATTTAAAATAAACCTTTAATTTGTCTTTTTATTTTTGGATGCCACCATGCAACTGTATTGGACTTTGGCACCCCCAAAGGGTATTTTAAGTAAACTTTTAATTAGGGTCTTTCCCTTTAGATGCCACTATTCAGCTGTAAAGGCCTTTGAAGACGCCAAAGGGGATTTAGATTAATCCTTCAATTTTCCTCTAAATTTTTTGATGTCTCCACGCAATTCTCTTGCCCTTTGGCATCACCAAAGTGGTATGAAAGTAAGCTTTCTGAATGTTTCTTTCCCTTTTAATGAATCTATGCCCCTGTAATTGCCTTTGGCGGCGCCAAAGGGGATTTAAACTTAATCTTTAATTTGTCTTTTTGTTTTTGGATGCCACCATGCAAAGGTATTAGACTTGGGCACCCCAAAACGGTCTGTTAAGTAAACTTTTCATTTGTCTCTTTCCCTTCAGATGCCACTATTACCCTGTAAAGGCCTTTGAAGACGCCAATGGGGATTTAGATTAATCCTTCAATTTTTCTCTAAATTTTTGGATGCCTCACCGCAATTCTCTTGACCTTTGGCATCCCCAAAGTGGCATTAAAGTAAGCTTTCCAAATGTTTCTTTCCCTTACGATGCCTCTATGCCCCTGTAATTGCCTTTGGCGGCGCCAAAGGGGATTGAAAATAAACCTTTAATTTGTCTTTTTAATTTTGGATGCCTCCGTGCAGCTGTATTGGACTTTGGCACCCCTAAACGGTCTTTTATAAAAAAATCTTAATTTATCTCTTTCCCTTCAGATGCCACTACTCCCCTGTAAAGGCCTTTGAAGACGCCAAAGGGGATTTAGATTAATCCTTCAATTTTCCTCTAAGATTTTGGATGCCTCCACGCAATTCCCTTGCACTTTGGCATCCCCAAAGTGGCATTAAGGTAAGCTTTGCAGATGCTTCTTTCCCTATTGGTGCCTCTATGCCCCTGTAATTGCCTTTGGTGGCGCCAAAGGGGTTTTAAACTAAAGCTTCAATTTGTCTTTTTATTTTTGGATGCCACCATGTAAAGGTATTGGACTTTGGCACCCCTAAACGGTCTTTTAAGTAAACTTTTAATTTGTCTCTTTCCCTTTAGATGCCACTATTCCCCTGTAAAGGCCTTTGAAGACGCCAAAGGGGAGTTAGATTAATCCTTCAATTTTCCTCTAAATTTTTCGAAGTGTCCATGCAATTCTCTTTTCCTTTGGCATCCCCAAAGTGGCATTAAAGTAAGCTGTCTAAATGTTTCTTTCCCTTTTGATGCCTCTATTCCCCTGTAATTGCCTTTGGCGGCGCCAAAGGGGATTTAAAATAAACCTTAAATTTGTCTTTTTATTTTTGGATGCCACCATGCAACTGTATTGGACTTTGGCACCCCCAAAGGGTATTTTAAGTAAAATTTTAATTAGGGTCTTTCCCTTTAGATGCCACTATTCCCCTGTAAAGGCCTTTGAAGACGCCAAAGGGGATTTAGATTAATCCTTCAATTTTCCTCTAAATTTTTGGATGTCTCCACGCAATTCTCTTGCCCTTTGGCATCCCCAAAGTGGTATTAAAGTAAGCTTTCCAAATGTTTCTTTCCCTTTTGATGCCTCTATGCCCCTGTAATTGCCTTTGGCGGCGCCAAAGGGGATTTAAACTAAATCTTTAATTTGTCTTTTTGTTTTTGGATGCCACCATGCAAAGGTATTAGACTTTGGCACCCCTAAACGGTCTGTTAAGTAAACTTTTAATTTGTCTCTTTCCCTTCAGATGCCACTATTCCCCTGTAAAGGCCTTTGAAGACGCCAAAGGGGATTTAGATTAATCCTTCAATTTTTCTCTAAATTTTTGGATGCCTCACCGCAATTCTCTTGACCTTTGGCATCCCCAAAGTGGCATTAAAGTAAGCTTTCCAAATGTTTCTTTCCCTTATGATGCCTCTATGCCCCTGTAATTGCCTTTGGCGGCGCCAAAGGGGATTTAAAATAAACCTTTAATTTGTCTTTTTATTTTTGGATGCCACCATGCAACTGTATTGGACTTTGCACCCCAAAGGGTATTTTAAGTAAACTTTTAATTAGGGTCTTTCCCTCTAGATGCCACTATTCCCTGTAAAGGCCTTTGAAGACGCCAAAGGGGAGTTAGATTAATCCTTCAATTTTCCTCTAAATTTTTCGATGCCTCCATGCAATTCTCTTGCCCTTTGGCATCCCCAAAGTGGCATTAAAGTAAGCTTTCCAAATGTTTCTTTCCCTTTTGATGCCTCTATGCCCCTGTAATTGCCTTTGGCGGCGCCAAAGGGGATTTAAAATAAACCTTTAAATTGTCTTTTTATTTTTGGATGCCACCATGCAACTGTATTGGACTTTGGCACCCCCAAAGGGTATTTTAAGTAAACTTTTAATTAGGGTCTTTCCCTTTAGATGCCACTATTCCCCTGTAAAGGCCTTTGAAGACGCCAAAGGGGATTTAGATTAATCCTTCAATTTTCCTCTAAATTTTTGATGCCTCCACGCAATTCTCTTGCCCTTTGGCATCACCAAAGTGGTATTAAAGTAAGCTTTCGAAATGTTTCTTTCCCTTTTGATGCCTCTATGCCCCTGTAATTGCCTTTGGCGGCGCCAAAGGGGATTTAAAATAAACCTTTAATTTGTCTTTTTATTTTGGATGCCACCATGCAACTGTATTGGACTTTGGCACCCCAAAACGGTCTTTTAAGTAAACTTTTAATTAGGTCTTTCCCTTCAGATGCCACTATTCCCCTGTAAAGGCCTTTGAAGACGCCAAAGGGGATTTAGATTAATCCTTCAATTTTTCTCTAAATTTTTGGATGCCTCACCGCAATTCTCTTGCCCTTTGGCATCCCCAAAGTGGCATTAAAGTAAGCTTTCGAAATGTTTCTTTCCCTTTTGATGCCTCTATGCCCCTGTAATTGCCTTTGGCGGCGCCAAAGGGGATTTAAAATAAACCTTTAATTTGTCTTTTTATTTTTGGATGCCACCATGCAACTGTATTGGACTTTGGCACCCCTAAACGGTCTTTTAAGTAAACTTTTAATTTGTCTCTTTCCCTTCAGATGCCACTATTCCCCTGTAAAGGCCTTTGAAGACGCCAAAGGGGATTTAGATTAATCCTTCAATTTTCCTCTAAATTTTTGGATGCCTCACGCAATTCTCTTGCCCTTTGGCATCCCCAAAGTGGCATTAAAGTAAGCTTTCGCAAATGTTTCTTTCCCTTTTGATGCCTCTATGCCCCTGTAATTGCCTTTGGCGGCGCCAAAGGGGATTTAAAATAAACCTTTAATTTGTCTTTTTATTTTTGGATGCCACCATGCAACTGTATTGGACTTTGGCACCCCTAAACGGTCTTTTAAGTAAACTTTTAATTTGTCTCTTTCCCTTCAGATGCCACTATTCCCCTGTAAAGGCCTTTGAAGACGCCAAAGGGGATTTAGATTAATCCTTCAATTTTCCTCTAAATTTTTCGATGCCTCCACGCAATTCTCTTGCCCTTTGGCATCCCAAAGTGGCATTAAAGTAAGCTTTCCAAATGTTTCTTTCCCTTTTGATGCCTCTATGCCCCTGTAATTGCCTTTGGCGGCGCCAAAGGGGATTTAAAATAAACCTTTAATTTGTCTTTTTATTTTTGGATGCCACCATGCAACTGTATTGGACTTTGGCACCCCCAAAGGGTATTTTAAGTAAACTTTTAATTAGGGTCTTTCCCTTTAGATGCCACTATTCCCCTGTAAAGGCCTTTGAAGACGCCAAAGGGGATTTAGATTAATCCTTCAATTTTCCTCTAAATTTTTGGATGCCTCCACGCAATTCTCTTGCCCTTTGGCATCACCAAAGTGGTATTAAAGTAAGCTTTCGAAATGTTTCTTTCCCTTTTGATGCCTCTATGCCCCTGTAATTGCCTTTGGCGGCGCCAAAGGGGATTTAAACTAAATCTTTAATTTGTCTTTTTGTTTTTGGATGCCACCATGCAAAGGTATTAGACTTTGGCACCCCAAAACGGTCTGTTAAGTAAACTTTTAATTTGTCTCTTTCCCTTCAGATGCCACTATTCCCCTGTAAAGGCCTTTGAAGACGCCAAAGGGGATTTAGATTAATCCTTCAATTTTTCTCTAAATTTTTGGATGCCTCATCGCAATTCTCTTGACCTTTGGCATCCCCAAAGTGGCATTAAAGTAAGCTTTCCAAATGTTTCTTTCCCTTTTGATGCCTCTATGCCCCTGTAATTGCCTTTGGCGGCGCCAAAGGGGATTTAAAATAAACCTTTAATTTGTCTTTTTATTTTTGGATGCCACCATGCAACTGTATTGGACTTTGGCACCCCAAAGGGTATTTTAAGTAAACTTTTAATTAGGGTCTTTCCCTTTAGATGCCACTATTCCCCTGTAAAGGCCTTTGAAGACGCCAAAGGGGATTTAGATTAATCCTTCAATTTTCCTCTAAATTTTTGGATGCCTCACAGCAATTCTCTTGCCCTTTGGCATCCCCAAAGTGGCATTAAAGTAAGCTTTGCAAATGTTTCTTTCCCTTTTGATGCCTCTATGCCCCTGTAATTGCCTTTGGCGGCTCCAAAGGGGATTTAAACTAAACCTCTCATTTGTCTTTTTACTTTTGGATGCCACCGTGTAGCTGTATTGGACTTTGGCACCCCTAAACGGTCTTTTATATAAAATTTTAATTTATCTCTTTCCCTTCAGATGCCACTACTCCCCTGTAAAGGCCTTTGAAGACGCCAAAGGGGATTTAGATTAATACTTCAATTTTCCTCTAAGATTTTGGATGCCTCCACTCAATTCCCTTGCACTTTGGCATCCCCAAAGTGGCATTAAGGTAAGCTTTGCAAATGTTTCTTTCCCTTTTGGTGCCTCTATGCCCCTGTAATTGCCTTTGGTGGCGCCAAAGGGGATTTAAACTAAAGCTTTAATTTGTCTTTAATTTAACTTGTTGACCGGTGAATACCAAGACGTTTCCTAATTTCAGAGTCGCTGTAGCCCTCAATATGAAGCTGTAGAATAGCTTCACGTGTCTCTTGTGAGGTCTCCATGGTAAAATTAGATATACCACAAAAACAACCTTTCGACATTGGCTCGCAGTGAACTATACCCGCGCTGTTTCATTGTTTCAAAAATATATCGCATGTCTCATTACATTTCCTGCATGGACACGAAATGGCGGTGTATGATAACCTTTATGGACTGCCACGAACCCAGATGTGCTATAGAATAATACAATATCAATAGTAAAACATATTCTTCCCAAATTACACCTATACAATATGAAGCTATTGTGTTTACCTCGCATCACATTGAGATATGCTGCAGCTACCACATACGGGGGTTGCCGCATATAGCTGTGTGTGTCTCACAGCTATATTGCACACACCAATTCAAAAGTAGGGGTTCGTACTGCCTTGTATGATGTAATTTTATTGTTAATGATATAATGCCGCTCTTGTGGCACGTAACTTACATGGGTCTAGCATAGGACTCTGGAAACCTGTGGCTTCCAGGCACGTATACCAACCCTACCGGCATGGGACAACAGGTAGGTGTGATCATTACAGACGTCTTCAGACCCCCTCTGCGCGATAGTTTTTTGTTGTGTGCACGCTAGGGTCGGCTGGCCAGTGAGCGGCAGCTAGTCTACTGGATCACTGAGGTAGGCTAGGGTCGGCTGGCCAGGGAGCGGCAGCTTGTCTACTGGATCGCACTGAGGTATGTTAGGGTCGGCTGGCCAGGGAGCGGCAGCTTGTCTACTGGATCGCGCGATGAGGTAGGCTAAGGATAACCGGAGTGACGAGAGGCTGGTGCTCAGAGGTCGCATGATCACTCTCCTTGATAATGTTTTGTCCATACGGATGGTGGAGAGCAGTAACCTTAACAACTTAATGGAAGTTATGAGTGTCTGTGAAAAGGAGTGGGGGAAATGGCAGCAATAATGAAGGCTGCATAGAGAATGAGGTCCCTGCATCAGAGTTTTAGCAGCCAAATACTTCGGGTGACTATATTTGATTATGGCTAAACCTTGATAACAATGAAGTAGGCAATATATCTGGAAATATTATCATCATTACTGTAACCACAATTTCATACTAAAGATATTATGTAGATTATGTAAAAGTTGTTAAATTAGGCTTATAACTATCTAAACTTGATAATTAAAATTGAAATGTTCAATTTAGGCAACCGATTGTATCCATTCCCTGTGAACATGGTTGTGTTTTATTATTTGGCAGAGAGAACTGGAGCTGCAAAGGTGACCTCCCTCCAGCGAACGTGATGGGCATAAGACGTCTCCCCGTTGAGCGACAGGCGAATATTGCACGACAAAGGAACACACCACAGAACTCCAGCGAGGAATGAACGCCTGAGGGAGCAGCACACATCCCGAGCGAAACTCAGATTCTGCTCTGAAGCAGTGTTCACGGAGGTGATGTGTGTGTCTCCAACTCTCATGGCAAGATTCACTGCTGGAGGAGGAACTGTACCAGGCAGGAAGTTAATGATTTGTTGCTGTTCAAAAATTTAGAACGTCGTATTTATGGTAATAAAAAATTCATGCGAATACCCAAATGTTAATCATATACTGTTTATACAACACAAATAATATAAAGGTCGGCTGGCCAGGGAGCGGCAGCTTGTCGACTGGATCGCGGTGAGGTAGACAAGGGTCTGCTTGCCATGGAGTGGCACTTCGTCTACTGGATCGCGGTGAGGTAGGCTAGGGTCGGCTGGCCAGGGAGTGGTAGCTCGTCTACTGGATCGCGCTGAGGTAGACAAGGGTCGGCTGACCCTTGTATTGGCAGCTCGTCTACTGGATCGCGTTGAGGTAGGCTAGGGTCGGCTGGCCAGGGTGTGGCAGCTCGTCTACTGGATCGAGTTGAGGTAGGCAAATGTCTGCTGGCCAGGGAGCGGCAGCTTGTCTACCGGATTGCGTTAAGGTAGGGTAGGGTCGGCTGCCCAGGGAGTGGCAGCTCGTCCACTGGATCGCGTTGATATAGACTAGGGTCAGCTGGCCAGGGAGCGGCAGCTTGTCTACTAGATCGCGTTGAGGTAGGCAAGGGTCGGCTGGCCAGGGAGCAGCAGCTTGTCTACTGAATCGCGGTGAGGTAGGCTAGGGTCGGCTGGCCAGGGAGCGGCAGCTTGTCGGCTGACCAGGGAGTGGCAGCTCGACTACTGGATCACGTTGAGGTAGGCAAGGGTCGGCTGGCCAGTGAGCGGCAGCTTGTCTACTGGATATCGGTGAGGTAGGCTAAGGTCGGCTGGCCAGGGAGCGTCAGCTTGTCTACTGGATCGCGGTGAGATAGGCTAGGGTCGGCTGGCCAGGGAGCGGCAGCTTGTCTACTGGATCTCGGTGAGGTAGGCTAAGGTCGGCTGGCCAGGGAGCGGTAGCTTGTCTACTGGATCGCGGTGAGGTAGGCTAGGGTCGGCTGGCCAGGGAGCGGCAGCTTGTCTACTGGATCTCGGTGAGGTAGGCTAAGGTCGGCTGGCCAGGGAGCGGCAGTTTGTCTACTGGATCGCGGTGAGGTAGGCTAGGGTCGGCTGGCCAGGGAGTGGCAGCTCGTCTACTGGATCGCGTTGAGGTACGCAAGGATCGGCTGGCCAGGGAGCGGCAGCTTGTCTACTGGATCGCGGTGAGGTAGGCTAGGGTCGGCTGGCCAGGGAGCGGCAGCTTGTCTACTGGATCGCGGTGAGGTAGGCTAAGGTCGGCTGGCTAGGGAGTGGCAGCTCGTCTGCTGGATTATATTGCGGTAGGCTAGAGTCGGCTGGCCAGTGAGTGGCAGCTCGTCTACTTGAACGCGCTGAGGTAGGCAAGGGTAGGCTGGCCAAAGAGCGGCAGCTTGTCTACTGGATCGCGGTGAGGTAGGGTAAGGTCGGCTGGCCAGGGAGCGTCAGCTTGTCTACTGGATCGCGGTGAGATAGGCTAGGGTCGGCTGGCCAGGGAGCGGCAGCTTGTCTACTGGATCTCGGTGAGGTAGGCTAAGGTCGGCTGGCCAGGGAGCGGTAGCTTGTCTACTGGATCGCGGTGACGTAGGCTAGGGTCGGCTGGCCAGGGAGCGGCAGCTTGTCTACTGGATCTCGGTGAAGTAGGCTAAGGTCGGCTGGCCAGGGAGCGGCAGTTTGTCTACTGGATCGCGGTGAGGTAGGCTAGGGTCGGCTGGCCAGGGAGTGGCAGCTCGTCTACTGGATCGCGTTGAGGTACGCAAGGATCGGCTGGCCAGGGAGCGGCAGCTTGTCTACTGGATCGCGGTGAGGTAGGCTAGGGTCGGCTGGCCAGGGAGCGGCAGCTTGTCTACTGGATCGCGGTGAGGTAGGCTAAGGTCGGCTGGCTAGGGAGTGGCAGCTCGTCTGCTGGATTATATTGCGGTAGGCTAGAGTCGGCTGGCCAGTGAGTGGCAGCTCGTCTACTGGAACGCGCTGAGGTAGGAAGGGTAGGCTGGCCAAAGAGCGGCAGCTTGTCTACTGGATCGCGGTGAGGTAGGCAAGGGTCGGCTGGCCAGGGTGTGGCCGCTCGTCTACTGGATCGAGTTGAGGTAGGCAAAGGTCTGCTGGCCAGGGAGCGGTAGCTTGTCTACTGGATCACGTTGAGGTACACACAGCAAAAAAAAACTATCGCGCGTTTTTTGTACGAAACAAAATGACGCACCAGACGTGGAATAATGGAACAGTCAACATTTTCCTGTGAGATGGTGGTAGCCCTGATGTCCCTGCCTGTTGGTGTCCTCACCTATCTAATGGCAACGTTATATCCTTCAGTATGTAGTACAGTAGATGGGATACGTAAATTGAGCATGTGAATGTAATATTCTGCACAGTAATGCATATTGCAGTAATCATTATCTCTTGCATAGTGTCAAATTCGTGGTGTAAAATAATATACTACATGGTAACTACGACACTCTACTTCATACCGGCGGTGATTTATCTGTCTGCTGGTTTAGATTAATCAGCAACCTCACGTAATATGTAGTATCACCTGTGTGACTGATAACAGGACTCTTTTCATGGATCTGCATTAGTTAACTTCCCTTTAACAGTGAAAATCAGATTTCTATTTAACATGACCATAGACATGTTGTTGGAGGTTAAGAAAGTAATCTTTGACTGTAAGTTTTATTATTTCAATACTTGGTATAACCTTCTCCCGTTGCCAACACTTCATTGAGCCTTCGAGGCATGGATGCCACTAACGTCTGCGTTAAGTTCCTACCAGAAGGGCTTCGCAGATGTTCCCATGCTTGTAAAGCATCATTTACGACTGTAGCACGACATCGATGTTGTCGGTCAGGCATCCTTTCTGCATGGCCGCCCATACGTGCTCTATCGGGTTGAGATCAGGCGATTTTGCAGGATGTGGCAACACTGTTATACGTGGATGGCGAGCATACCACGCCTTTGCAACCCTGGATGTGTGAAATGGGCTGTTATCTTGGACGAGGTAAAATGGCTGCGGCTCTGGAAACGGCATAGCCCCCACTGAAGGTAGCAAGACCTCCTCCAGTATCTCAACGTATCTAGGTCCGGTCAACTGGCCAGGCCCGACATCCACCAATTCACCGACACCAGCACCATGGATCCAACCAAATAGTCCTGCACTCACGCGCCCACTCCTCCTGCTACCAACCACATGTGTCTCGTATCTGGTTATATAAAATGTATAAAATTACATAAGACATTGTGTCTTACTCGTATTAGTGCAACTGATGCTGCAATATAGATTAAGATAATAACTAAGTGAATTAGAAATTAGAAAATATCAACTAACAATATATAATAGTTATTCATTATGAAATCACATCGTAAATGGAGATTATTGCTACAGTAGTTACATATGCCGTATGAAGTGATCATGATCACTGTTATTCACTTAAAAAATAATGACTGTGCATAACTAAAATGTAATACTGCAGCACAACAGGACGTTTCAAGCAGCAAACGATTGTGGTGGCCGTGGCACCCTGGTTTCAAAGCACTTCCGGAACGGTTGTTCATGTTGTCCTCACCAGAGATTGTCATTATAAAATGGAAAATATGTTATATAGCATAACCTGTGTGTGTGTGTGTTGTGTGTGTGTGTGTGTGTTTCTGAGAGAGAGAGAGACAGACAGACAGAGAAAGAGCTAACCTGGTGTTAGGATGCCGCCAAACATGTTTGTTTGCAGGAGGACCATCGCTGCAGAAGGTTTTTCATCACAAAAGATGACGTTCTCCCAAAACTGATGTGGCTTGTCCGCATACTCCAACGCATACTCCACCCTGCTCTCCATGTTTGCCTCACTTAACATAGGTTTTCTTGCTGGTATACGACCACGTAGCCCCTCAGAGTGATGTTTGTTTCGGACAGTTTGAGGGGTGCACTGCAGAGCAAGAGTATCCCGAATGTTGCTAGCGGGCGTGAAGGGGGCAGCAGCAATGACAGCTGCTATGGCCTAGGGAAAGGATGACATATTTCAAATATAACATCTGATGTGGTTGTTTACATAACATCAAGTGGTCCAGTATACCTATATATGCAACATCATTGCCTGATCATCTTCCGGGTTTGTGCAACGTGGGCGCCCACGCCGATGCCTGTTGTCTGTGTTGCCCAACTCTGCCTGTCGGCGAATCCATCGTGCTACGGTTGACCGGTGAATACCAAGACGTTTCCTAATTTCAGAGTCGCTGTAGCCCTCATTATGAAGCTGTAGAATAGCTTCACGTGTCTCTTGTGAGGTATCCATGGTAAAATTAGATATACCACAAAAACAACCTTTCGACATTGGCTCGCAGTGAACTATACCCGCGCTGTTTCATTGTTTCAAAAATATATCGCATGTCTCATTACATTTCCTGGCTGGACACGAAATGGCGGTGTAAGATAACCTTTATGGACTGCCACGAACCCAGATGTGCTATAGAATAATACAATATCAATAGTAAAACATCTTCTTCCCAAATTACACCTATACAATATGAAGCTATTGTGTTTACCTCGCATCACATTGAGGTATGCTGCAGCTACCACATACGGGGGTTGCCGCATATAGCTGTGTGTGTCTCACAGCTATATTACACACACCAATTCAAAAGTAGGAGTTCGTACTGCCTTGTATGATGTAATTTTATTGTTAATGATATAATGCCGCTCTTGTGGCACGCAACTTCCATGGGTCTAGCATAGGACTCTGGAAACCTGTGGCTTCCAGGCACGTATACCAACCTTACCGGCATGGTACAACAGGTAGGTCAGTGATCATTACAGACGTCTTCAGACCCCCTCTGCGCGATAGTTTTTTTTGTTGTGCGTACGCTAGGGTCGGCTGGCCATGGAGCGGCAGCTTGTCTACTGGATCACTGAGGTAGGCTAGGGTCGGCTGGCCAGGGAGCGGCAGCTTGTCTACTGGATCGCACTGAGGTATGTTAGGGTCGGCTGGCCAGGGAGCGGCAGCTTGTCTACTGGATCGGGCGATAAGGTAGGCTAAGGTGAACCGGAGTGACGAGAGGCTGGTGCTCAGAGGTCGCATGATCACTCTCCTTGATAATGTTTTGTCCATACGGGTGGTGGAGAGCAGTAACCTTAACAACTTAATGGAAGTTATGAGTGTCTGTGAAAAGGAGTGGGGGAAATGGCAGCAATAATGAAGGCTGCATAGAGAATGAGGTCCCTGCATCAGAGTTTATTAGCAGCCAAATACTTCGGGTGACTGTATTTGAGTATGGCTAAACCTTGATAACAATGAAGTAGGCAATATATCTGGAAATATTATCATCATTACTGTAACCACAATTTCATACTAAAGATATTATGTAGATTATGTAAAAGTTGTGAAATTAGGCTTATAACTATCTAAACTTGATAATTGAAATTGAAATGTTCAATTTAGGCAACTGATTGTATCCATTCCCTGTGAACATGGTTGTGTTTTATTGTTTGGCAGAGAGAACAGGAGCTGCAAAGGTGACCTCCCTCCAGCGAACGTGATGGGCATAAGACGTCTCCCCGTTGAGCGACAGGCGAATATTGCACGACAAAGGAACACACCACAGAACTCCAGCGAGGAATGAACTCCTGAGGGAACAGCACACATCCCGAGCGAAACTCAGATTCTTGTCTGAAGCAGTGTTCACGGAGGTGATGTGTGTGTCTCCAACTCTCATGGCAAGGTTCACTGCTGGAGGAGGAACTGTACCAGGCAGGAAGTTAATGATTTGTTGCTGTTCAAAAATTTAGAACGTCGTATTTATGGTAATAAAAAATTCATGCGGATACCCAAATGTTAATCATATACTGTTTATACAACACAAATGATATAACTCCTGCCGAACTAGTACAATAAACGTTAAAATCATACAATGTTCCACAGGCACAAATGACCGAGCCAACATGAGCGAGGAGGCCCGTACATGTCACTTTACCTACTGCATCTAGAGGAAAGTGACATTACATGGCCTGGGTGACGTTTTCCACATTGGAGGTCGCTTTACCGCAACCACTGTCGCAGTAACTGCTGAAGGAACGTTTCTTGCCGTCTCTGCGGGAGAGGGGTTTACCTCTCCCTGCCGGGCATGTCATTTCTATTAGCGACAGGTTCCCCGTCCACACTGCTCGTGTTCTTGAACGCTGGTCCCTAGGAACAAGACACCCTACAGCTCCTGGACTAGGCCAGCAAAGGAGTGGACCTGATTGTCATTGAACATATTTGGGCAGAAATGGCGTACACCTGGCCACCAGGAGACGAGAAGTGTAGCCATCAACTACTGAACCACGTCCACGCCCTTCGGGAACTCTGCAGGCTGGACAGGGTATTGAATTGTACCTAAAATTTGGGTTTTATTTATCTCTGGAAATTGATAAGTTTATTATTGCTTAGTATACATTAGTGTCAATAATAAGCAGAGGACAATGTGTACTTATACGATATGTAGAGGAAAATATGTGTATGTGATTTATTCACTTTATGGAGGGTTGTTCTTGCCCAGTTGTGAATTAAATGGCAGCCACCAACATTTTTGTTTGTCTCTCCAGCTGTATGAATTTATGATCGAGTGATAACGATTACAATAAGGTATTTGATCTTTTGTTTGATTTTATGTCTATTGTTTTTAAGCTGTATTAAAGGCAGAGCCTTCCACCAACATATAGCAAAGCACCAGTGTGATACGATCGAAGAGTCGTCAGTAAAGAGAAAGAAATCAATGATTTGAGTATCGGCCAATTTTACTGCTGACGAATGATGGAGTGTATCCATGTCCTGCTTACGAGAAGGACAAATTCATAGTGATAGGAGTATCCAAGTGAATATCATAATGGGGAAATCGTGCGGCATAATTGTAACCTATTTCCATAATATCAGCAGTGTTCAGTTAAGTATACACCTTGCTGCTCAGATACTAAACAGTACTACAGCAGCACTTGGTTCAGTGGTTTGCATTAGCCACTTGCAGCCTTCTCCTACCTTCAGCTTGATAGATATTACACCCTCTCTAACTGAAATGTCTTAGGTACATTTTAATGGTTAAGATGATGAATGAGGATGAATGTCACTAGACCATCGTAGAAGTTGATGGTATAGAGATAAGTTCTACTTTCATCCACAGAGGATAATGATACTATGTATAGTTGTATACATGTACCACAGATATCTATAGATAAGCATTGCTCTTACCGTACCAAAAACACAAAATTTATACGAAAGGATTGGAAGGAAATATTGGAAGCAAATTGGAAGCAAATATTATACGAAAGAACTGGAAGCAAATAATGTTGAAACAGTGATTATAAGAGGCATACTGTGTGCTAATGTTTAAGAAATTTTGCTGAGAAGAAATGTAGATACAATGTGGATCTATGTGCTCCCAACAGTGAGAAGCATACAAATTCTCAGTGGAATAAGGGTAATAACAGAAAAGAAATACAGAATCTTGAACATTTTTCAGAGATACAAAAGAATATTTTATAGGAAATATACAAAGATGACTAAATACTTTACATCTCTTATTATAAAAACAGTATTTATTTCTCATACAAGAAGTTCTCCATACGTTTTCAGCAATTGAAAATATGCATGTACATACAGTCTATCATAAGGTGGGAACAAAATGTGTTCTGATATATACTAATCAATACTGTTTTGCACTAAATGAATATCACACGATCAATTGTTTCCTTTTATCACAATATTTAAGAATGAGGTGAAATGTAAGAGTATTAGGGAAATCTAAATTACAATAAATTACCAGTACAAATTCAAGAAAGGAAAACGAAAAAAGAAAATTATGATCTTGAGCCATGAAGAAAATTCTGTGTCATTTAAGAAAACGTCAAGTTTATATTAAGTTTTCCCCATTGCTAAAGCAAAACATAACATTTATACCACATAAAAGTAGAACAAAGGACTTTATTCCTTGCAGAAATTATGGCAGATTTGACTAGCTTACAATTACCTTTAGGTTTCCCGTTTTCTTTGGTAGTTAAGGTGTATATTTCCCGTTTTCTAATACTTTTTAATCGACCTCCAGATGGCGTTACTGCCAGCATCACAAAAATCAGTATGTCAAAGTCTTTAAGTTGCGCTTCTTTGTATGTGTTTATCGCTGAGCTCGGCCGCCATTTGCAGTCTTATTTGTATCGTCTCCCAAGACGGACGTGTTCTTACGCTCTGTATTTAAAGTCTGTGTTGCCTGATGTCGTAGCGTCTACTCGTCTTTTCGGTAAGTCAGACTTTGCTTACCACTATGGCAATGTTTCTGTGCATTTTTCCTTGACAAGTGGGGCTTCCATGAGCTTTTATTCCGCGTATCAATACGTAGGAAGGATTACACAGCTCCTAGCTAGGATGCCATTTTGGGTTCGTTTAGAATGCCATGATCAACTCTCTACTTTCAGCCTTTCTATCTTCAGTTACCCTTCACTGCTTTCTTCGGATTATTTACATATATCTAAATTTGATGTATGTTTACTAGTGTTAATTATATGTGAAGTGCTGCTTCCGGTAGCCTTGTACGTTCGTGTTTTAACTCTAGTCTTTATAGAGGTGTTTTTCACTCGGTGCAGTGTTTATAAGAAGTGATTTTTAAAAATTAATGCAATATTTTGCTATTTGTCCGTATGCTCAGGGCTGGGATCAGGATAAACATACAGAGAAACGCCAGTCAGGCAAGCCACCACTGCTCCCTAGCGGTGGTAGCCATAACTACATGCGCAGTGACATTGCGCAGGGCAATGTGCAGTCGTAGCTGTTCCGACCACAGTCTCGTACCAGCTACTGACCTGTACGGAGCTGTTGCCGGTCTTTCAGAGCTAGGTTGTAGCTATTCCTCCCTGTGTTATCGCTACCCTTGCTTAGTTTTGTAAGTTTTTTGAAAGTTATTGTTCATCAATATCTTTTATAAGGTTGTTCTATGCAAAATCGATCTTTCATTGACGGTTGTCCGCAAGAGAACTCCGCTTGGCCTTTGTGCGACCGGCTCCGCCTTGAAACTTTTCTGCATAAAACAATTGCCCGATCTTTCTTTTTTCGGGATAGTTAGTTTTTTTTTCCACTATCTGGGGTGGTTTGGCATTCCAGATTTTGAGGTTAGGCCCCTTTAGGATGGACATAGGTAAGCCATCCACTGCCCCCGTAGGGGGTAGTGGTAACGGACGCTTCCATAAAAAAGAAGAAACGCTGATTTTGTGTTGACCCATACGACCAGAGCAACGACTCTTGCTTCCCTCAGTCTCTTCCTAATCAGAAACGTCATTGATGGTTGGTTTGGACATGTTGAAACGATTAGGAAACTGGTTAGTGGTGATTTGATAAGTCGATGAAACAGGTAGCGGAGCTACTTAAGTTGACGAAGTTCCATATTCATGACGTGGTCTCGATACCCGTTGCCATGAATTCATGCAGGGGAGTCATCTACTGAACTGATTCATGGATATGTCAGAGGACGACATTGTGAAGGAACTAGCAAACGAGGACGTTATCGCTGCCTGGCTCATCACCAAAGTTGATTGCTCCATGAAAAAGAGGTTTTATTTATAGCCAGGTTAATGAGTCATGGGAGACGATTGGCTGTAACCACTGGTGAATGACTGGTCAACTATAGGTGAACATGGTGGAAGTGTGGCCAACTCTGTAGTTCCTACTGCAAGAAAGATGTAGAGTAAAGTAATTCGTCTGGAACTTTGGTTTATGTTACGATTCGTTCAGGCAACACTTTTAATTGCTCACAGCCTTTTGGAACGTCTGACCCCTCCAAATAGGTTATTACAGTTATATGGTTGTTTGCCTTAATTAGCAGTAGAGCTCAACATGGGAATAATGACTACCTACCTTTTGTATTTGCAGTATACAAACAATAAGAGACCAGCTTTTGAAGCTCCTTTTACTGGTAAATGATGATATACAATTGCATCTTGTTTACCCTAACGGTTCTCAGATCATGAATTGTAAGGATAACATTGCTAGCGAGAGGCTTTTGTCCTTGCAGTTGCCATCAATTTGAAGCATATATTTAAAGATGCATGATAATAGATTAAACTATAATGTACCCATGATTTCAGATCTATCATGACCCACACACAAACATTGGTAGATGTTACATATAATATTTCTTAATTTAACTTAATATCAATAGAAAAATATGCATTAATGTGTTCAAGCTGAAAGGAAAATTAAGACACCGTTCATTTCCAGAATTCCAGTCAAACAACGGGTTGGATATGATGACACTCCGACCACCGACGAGGACCACCCTCAGTCGCCTGCTGACGTCGCAAGAGAGAGGGAGGAAGCCGTCATGAGAGCAATCAAGTGTCTTGCCTCAAGGAGGGTGGTACCTCCTCCACGTGTAAGTTTGATAGTGGGGTAAACCTTCGTCGAGTCAAGGAGGGTGGTACCTCCACGTGCGAGTTTGATAGGGGGTAAATCTTCATCGAGTCGAGGAGAGTGGTACCTCCTTCACGTGTGAGTTTGATTAGGGGTAAACCTTCGTCGAGTCAAGGAGAGTGGTACCTCCTTCACGTGTGAGTTTGATTAGGGGTAAACCTTCGTCGAGTCAAGGAGGGTGGTACCTCCTTCACGTGTACGTTTGATAGGGGGTAAACCTTCGTCGAGTCAAGGAGGGTGGTACCTCCTTCACGTGTAAGTTTCATAGGGGGGTAAACCTTCGTCGAGTCGAGGCGTCAACCACCGACATAAATGATTGACATGACGGTATGTGGCAGACTGGGACCCTCCTGTGACTTGTGTCACGATTGGGAGCATTTGGTTCCTCAAGGAGCGCTATACTCTCATGGTATTGTTAGCCGGGAGACCATGATCTTGTGTCGGAGAGTGAGTTGCCGTAGCACCCTAGGGAGGAGGGAGAGAGAGAGACATCAAATCCGGCGCGATGCAGTAAGACTGTTGCGTGTTAGCGAATGACTCGCTCGTTATGTGTCATGCGTCTTCGTCTGTCTTGGAGTGATCCGCCGCCGTGTATCAGGATGGGACGTGCCAATGCGCCAGGATATGAGGTGCAGACGCATGTCAGTTGGTGAGATCGTCGTTTGAAATTGAACGGCTTTGATTTTAGAGGACGAGTCGGGTGTTCTTGTTTGTCATTGGTTGAAGGGGGGGGGGGGGGAGAGACACCTCTCCGTCGTTGTGCCAGGACCACAGCCGCCCGTCGGTTAAACTTCGTACATCGGGCATGAGGCCCACCGACGTTGTGGTCAAATCTGCAACCACTGACTTATG
>NC_092284.1:13302906-13326905 GCF_036320965.1 Panulirus ornatus
TCCGTTACTTTTCGCTCCTTACCTCTCGGCCAATCACGCACATAGTGCCGGAGGGCAAAAATGGTCCCGGAGAAGCTCCGTGATTTTTCGCTCCTTACTTCTCAGGTTACCGCGCACAGAGTGTCGGAGGGCAAAAATGGTCGTGGAGACGCTCCGTTACTTTTCGCTCCTTACCTCTCAGGTTAGCGCGCACCGAGTGTAGGAGGGCAAAAATGGCCTCGGATGCGCTCCGTCACCTTCCGTTCTCTACCTCTCAGGTTAGCGCGCACAGAGTGTTGGAGCGCAAAAATGCCACCAGAGGCGCTCCGTAAATTTGCGCTCTTTACCTCTCAGGTTAGCGCGCACAGAGTATCGGAGGGCAAAAATGGCCTTGGATAAGCTCCGTCACTTCGCGCTCCTTACTTCTCAGGTTAGCGCGCACAGAGTGCCGGAGGGCAAAAATGGTCCCGGAGACGCTCCGTTACTTTTCGCTCCTTACCTCTCGGCCTATCACGCACATAGTGTCGGAGGGCAAAAATGGTCCCGGAGACGCTCCGTTACTTTTCGCTCCTTACTTCTCAGGTTACCGCGCACAGAGTGTCGGAGGGCAAAAATGGTGCCGGAGACGCTCCGTTACTTTTCGCTCCTTACTTCTCAGGTTACCACGCACAGAGTGTCGGAGGGCAAAAGTGGACTCGGATGCGCTCCGTCACCTTCCGCTGCTTACCTCTCAGGTTAGCGCGCACAGAGTGTCGGAGGGCAAAAGTGGCCTCGGATGCGCTCCGTCACCTTCCGCTGCTTACCTCTCAGGTTACCACGCACAGAGTATCGGAGGGCAAAAATGGCCTTGGACACGCTCCGTCACTTTCCGCTCCTTACCTCTCAGGTTAGCGCGCACCGAGTGTCGGAGTGCAAAAATGACACTAGAGGAGCTCCGTAAATTTGCGCTCTTTACCTCTCAGGCTAGCGCGCACAGAGTGTCGAAGTGCAAAAATGGTCCCGGAGACTCTCCGTAAATTTGCGCTCCTTACCTCTCAGGTTAGCGCGCAGAGAGTATCGGAGGGCAATAATGGCCTTGGATACGCTCCGTCACTTGGCGCTCCTTACTTCTCAGGTTAGCGCGCACAGAGTGCCGGAGGGCAAAAATGGTCCCGGAGACGCTCCGTTACTTTTCGCTCCTTACCTCTCGGCCTATCACGCACATAGTGTCGGAGGGCAAAAATGCTCCCAGAGAAGCTTCGTTACTTTTCGCTCTTTACTTCTCAGGTTACCGCGCCCAGAGTGTTGGAGGGCAAAAATGGTGCCGGAGACGCTTCGTTACTTTTCGCTCCTTACTTCTCAGGTTACCGCGCACAGAGTGTCGGAGGGCAAAAATGGTGCCGGAGACGCTCCGTTACTTTTCGCTCCTTACTTTTCGGCCTATCACGCACATAGTGTCGGAGGGCAAAAAAGGTCCCGGAGACGCTCCGTTACTTTTCGCTCCTTACCTCTCGGCCTATCACGCACAGAGTGTCGGAGGGCAAAAATGGTCCCGGAGGCGCTCCGTCACCTTGCTCTCCTTGTCTCTCAGCCTATGGGACATTGAGGGTCGGAGCTGAAAAACATGACAAAGGTGCTCAGCTAACCCTTGCTGCTGCTGCACCCTCCTCCTCCTTGCATGGAAGGTAAGGGGGAAACATCACCTCACAATTATCGACGCCAGTAGCGTCCGCAGCGAGTTTCCTTCTTACCTGAGAAAATTATACGAGTCACAAGGGGAGGGAAACCACTTTTAATGCCTGGTGGCGTGTCTGATCAATAGTTCCTCTTATAGCAGAGGTAAGGGACGATATTTTTGGGGCGATATTCTCACGTAGAGCAATGAACCCACATCTGTGATGTGAGGAGGAGGTACGGAAACGAGCGACTGATGGAGGGACCCAACAGTAGGAGGATGCAGGGAAATTTTCACACGAAAAATTTCCCCAAGTTTTTCCTCCGTTAACCAAGGGCTCTTTCTCTCCATACGTATGATGGTGTACATCATCATTAGTGGACCTCTCTGAGGTGAGGAGGTACGTAAGGGAGCGATCGGCTGGCTGACATTTTTGCTCCCTCCCCGAGCGCGCATATTTACCCACCACACACACACACACACACACACACACACACACACACACACACAATCCTCACTGTCTCTCTCATCATCATCAGTTTCGAGTACCTGCCTGTCGTTGAAAATAGCTCGAGTGTGTTTTATATCTATATATGTAGGATGTTGCCATCGATTGGCGTGACAAATCCCCTAACCTTTTTGGGGTTAAATGTTAGCGGATCGCACCTAACCTAACCTAAGCGAGAGAGCAGCGGCGGCCGATCCTCCTCCCTCCAGCGCGCATACCACACACACACACCGAGCCAACCAGCCACCTCCTCATCACTCTCGCTTTCGATGACGCGCGGCCGACCCACCTCCCTCCCTTCCTCACCCACGGTGGTGGTGGTGAACATCAGTGGCCCATTATCGATCGACCCACATTGCATCCGTGGAGTTTGACATCACTCACTAGATTGGCGGTTGTTTTAGTAACGTATTCGTACGCGAGCGAGAGAGCGGGAGGTGGCGGGGGCGGAGGAGGAGGAGGAGTACGGCCACCCCCCCCCCCCCCACATCCCGCGCGGTCTCGCATTCCATACCACACACACCCAGCCCGCCACCCCCCCTTCACTCTCAATGCCGGCGTAGGGGATCCACTTACGTTAGGTTAGTTGTACATTTACATACGTACAATGCTATTGACTTGTACGATTACTTACGGTGGCGAAATACACATGTCGATGGCATATAAATAAAACGTAAGTAAATGTACGGGCGCATACCACACACACCGAGCCAACCAGCCAGCATGCCACCTCCTCACTCTCGCTTTCGATGACGCTCGGCCGACCCACCTCCCTCCCTTCCTTACACAAGTTGGTGGTGGTGGTGAACATCAGTGAACCATTGTCGATCGTCCCACATTGCATCCGTGGAATCTGACATCACTCACTAGATTGGCGGTTGTTTTAATAACATTGTCGTACGTGAGCGAGGGAGCAGGCCGGTGGCGGCGGAGTAGGAGGAGGAGGAGGAGGGCGGCAACCCCCCCCCCCCCACCCAAGCCCCTCCCTTTCCCCCACCGCCCGCGCGCTCTCACATTCCGTACCACACACACCCAGCCAGCCTCCTCCTACGCCGGCATTGAAAGTGAGGGCGAGAGGGAGGTCCAGTTGCGGTGGCGAAATACACAACTCATCTTAATCCATATGTCTACTATGCAGGGGCTTTTGCCATCGATTGGCGTGACAAATCCCCTAACCTTTTTCCGGGTTAAACCTTAGTGGATCACAGTGAGGAGACTGCTCTGCCACTCACGGCACCCAGGCTGGTACGCAAGTCGTATGCAAACGGTTCGGTACAGCACATCAGGTTTTGGTTGATCCGTATTTGGGATGGGATAAAGTAGCAACTGTAGCTCTCAACTCTACCCAATTTCCTCCCTTTGCTGCTGCTGCGGCATTGGTGTACAACACTAAGACCTACGATTCGCAAGCGCACGGTCAAGCGGCATCATGCATGTACTTGCCGAGGCAGAAGCTCTGGTCTAATCATCACCGTCTCATCATCATCATCATAACAATTGGCTGGAGCGGGTGCCACCACAACATCCCGCACCTTTTTAAAACAAGGAGAAAATCCCATCCTGTGGAATTCTCAGGAAATGTGCTGCATTGAAGCGTCGGGGGAAGGTAGGCAGAACTCACAATAGGAAAAAGCCATAAACGGCAAGGCGTCGTCTCCCCCGTGCTGCAGCGGGGGCCATGACGGTTCCATATGGATAAGAAAGTCTTGGAAAAGACAGACCAAGGATATCATTAGACTGGGTCTAATGGAATTGAAGAAGGATACTACTAATGCAGCTGCCGCTGATGTTGTTGTTGTTGCGGCGGCATTGGGGTCGAACACTAATACTACGATTCGCACGCGCATGGCCGAGCGACAGGATGCATGTACTTGCCGAGGCAGAAACTTAGACGACGGTACAGGGAGACCTAACAAACCAACAACAAAAAGGAGAATCAAGCTCCTACGACCAAGGAACTCCACAGGCATTCGTACAAGTATGACAAGACTCTTATAGTTTTCGTGCCTAACCTAACCCAACCGCCCCAGGCGCATACCACACACACCGAGCCAGCCAGCCAGCCAGCCACCACCTCCTCCTCCTCACTCTCGCTTTCGATGACGCGCGGCCGACCATCCCTTCCTCACACACGGTGATGGTGGTGAACATCAGTGAACCATTATCGATCGACAAGTAAATGTATAAGTCGATGGCATGTACATTTACTTACGTTTTATGTATGTTATCGACTTGTACATTCACTTACGTTTTATCTTTATGTCATCGACTTGTACAAGTTGATGGGTAATAAATAAAAGGCAAATGTACGATTTGCTGGCATATAAATGAAACGTAAGTAAATGTATAAGTCGATGGCATATATATAAAACGTAAGTATATGTACAAGTCGATGGCATACATATAAAACATAAGTAATTGTACAAGTCGATATATATAGAGTAACGTATCCCAACACCTTGAACCCTAAAAAATTCATAACGTGTTTCTTATCCCTAACAAGTTCCCCATTTTCTGCAATGACTAATTTTTACCATTTTCTGTGATTATCATGTCAAGCCTAACGTAACCTAACCTGTCGATGGTATATAAATAAAACGTAAATAAATGTACAAGTCGATGACATATAAACAAAACGTAATGTTCGAGTCGCTGGCAAATAAATAAAACGTAATTAATTGTGTAAGTCGATTGCATATAAATAAAACGTAAGTATGTATACAAGTCGATGGCATATATATAAAAGATATGTAATTGTAAAAGTCGATATATGCAGAGTAACGTATCCCAACTTCTTACACCTAAAAAATCCAATATGTTTGTAGAAAATGGTAAAATTTTTAGGGGTAACAAAGTCCAATTTTTACCATTTTCTATTATTATCATTTCAAGCTTAACGTAAACTAAAATGTGGTTGGCATATAAATAAAATGTAAGTAAATATACGAGTCGCTGGCATAAAAATGAAACGTAGGTTAGTATATAATCTAATGGCATATAAATAAAACGTAAATAAATGTACAAGTCGATCGCTTATAAGTCAAACGTCAACAATGTACAAGTGAATGGTATATAAATAAAACGAAAGTAAATGTACAAGTCGATATATATAGAGTAACGTATTCCAACTTCTTAAACCACCCAAAAATTCATAACGTGTTTGTAGAAAATAGTAAACTTTTTTTGGCGTAACAATGACTAATTTTTACCATTTTCTGTGATTATCATTTCAAGATTAACGTAACCTAACCCGTCAATGGCACGTAAATTAAACGTAAGTAAATGTACATTTCCTTACGTTTTATTTATATGCCAGCGACTCGTACAAGTCGATGGCTTATAAATACAAAGCAAGTTAATATACAATTCGATGGCATATAAATAAACCGTAAGTACATGTATAAGTTGATGGCATATATATATAACGTAAGTAAATGTAGAAGACGATAGCCTATAAATAAATAGTAAGTAAATGTACATGTCGATGGCATATAAATAAAACGAAAGTCAATGTACAAGTCGATGTCATATGAATAAAACGTAAGTAAATGTAGAGTCGCTGGCATATAAATGAAACGTACGTAAATATACAAGTCGATGGCAGACAAATAAAACGAAAGTAAATGTACAAATCGATGGCATATAAATAAAACGTAAGTAAATGTACGAGTCGCTGGCATATAAACAAAACGTAAGAAAATGTACATTTACTTACTGTTTATTTATATGCCATCTAGTTATACAAGTCAATGGCTTATATATAAAATGTAAGTAAATGTACGAGTCGATGGCATATAAATAAAACGTAAGTAAATGTACAAGGCAATGTATGTAGAGTAACGTATCCCAACTTCTTAAACCCTAAAGAATTCCTAACATTTGTTTCTTACCCTTAAAAATTTTACCATTTTCTACAATGACTAATTTTTACCATTTTCTGTGATTAGCATTTCAAGCCTAACGTAACCTAACCTGTCGATGGCATATAAATAAAATGTAAGTAAAATTACAATTCGTTGTCATATAAATAAATCGTAAGTAAATGTACAGGTTGATGGCTTATAAATAGATTTTAAGTAAATGTACATGTCGACGGTATGTTAATAAAAGGTAAGTAAATGTAAAAGTCGATATATATATATATATATATATATATATATATATATATATATATATATATATATATATATATACATAGAGAGAGAGAGAGAGAGAGAGAGAGAGAGAGAGAGAGAGAGAGAGAGAGAGAGAGAGAGAGAGAGAGAAAGAGAGAAAGAGAGAGAGAGAGAGAGAGAGAGAGAGAGAGAGAGAGAGAGAGAGAGAGAGAGAGAGAGTAACGTATCCAAACTTCTTAAACACTAAAAATTTCCTAACATGTGTTTGTTAACCCTTAAAAGTTTACCATTGTATACACTGAATAACTTACCATTTTCTGTGATTATGATTTCAAGCCCAACGTCACCTAGACTATCGATCGCACATGAATAAAATGTAAGTAAATGTACGAGTCGCTGGTATAAAAATAAAACGTAAGTGAATGTATAATTCGATGGCATATAAATAAAACTTATGGAAATTTACAAGTCGATGGCTTATAAAAACGAAAGTGAATGTACAAGTATATATAGAGTAGCGTATCCCAACTACTTAAACCCTAAAAAATTCACATGTTTCTTACCACTAAAAATTTTAGCATTTTCAACAATTACTATTTTCTACCATTTTCTGTGATTATCAATTCAAACCTAACGTAACCTAACCTGTCGATGGCATGTAAATAAAACGTATGTACAAGACATGTATAGAGTAACGTATTAAAACTTCTTAAACACTAGATAATTCATAACGTGTTTGTAGAAAATGGTAAACTTTTTAGGTGTAACAATGAATAATTTCTACCATTTTGTGATTATTATTTCAAGCCTAACATATCCTGACCTGTCGATGCCAAATAAATCAAACATAAGTAAATGTACAAGTCGATGGTATAAAAATAAAAAGTAAGTGAGTGTATAATTCGATGGCATATAAAAAAAACTAAGTAAATTAACAAGACGATTGTTTATAGATAAAACGTAAGTAAACGTACAAGTCGATGGCAAATAAATCAAACGTAAATAAATGTAAAAGTCAATATATATATATATATATATATATATATATATATATATAGAGAGAGAGAGAGAGAGAGAGAGAGAGAGAGAGAGAGAGAGAGAGAGAGAGAGAGAGAGAAACGTATCCCAACTTTTTAAACCCTAAAATATTCATAACATGTATCTGTTACCCCTAAAATATTTACCATTTTCTACAAGGACTAATTTTTACCATTTTCTATGATTATCATTTCAAGCCTTACGTAACCTAACCTGTCGATGGCATATAAGTAGAACGTAAGTAAATGTACAAGTCGATGACGTATATAAAACATATGTATATGTAAAAGTCGATGGCCTATAGATAAAACGAAAGTAAATGTAGAAGTCGAAATATATAGAGTAACGTATCCCAAACATAGCACATGACATCAAAACCCTCGAGTTATTGTCAAGTTCTATCAGAGACACTGGGCGTGTATTTTGCAACCGTATCGCCAAATCCCTTACCTTATAAGAACACTCAAATCGTTCCACAGTAATTACAAAGTAGACCCAGTCACTTTTACCCAGATCAAATCATACACTTACTGGTAACTATTACTTTCAACGGTGTCTAATTTCTCCTAAAATCCCTTTAAGTTGCCCCAGGTACCTCGGACATTAGTTTTCAATTTCTGACATTCCTGATAACACTATCAAATGTATTACTGCGCTCTTCACACCACAAGACAACTAAAGGCAAGCTAAAGAAGTTTGTCGCACCCAGACTTAAGTAAAAAAGTTCTTCGCAGCCAGACATTTTAATGAAAGAGTTGAAACATATGACGCTGGACATCACAGGAGCTTTTCACCAGGAGTCGTTCAAAGTGGTGGAACCATCTGATGAGTTGTCAATGCTTATTGCCAAAGCAAAGAAGGCTTATGTCTCGCTCGGATTCATAGAATTGTTCAAAGAAATGAATGGATCCGTAACTGGGACTCTTGCATCATCCACAGAGGAGCACTTGTTGCCAAGACTCTACAGAAAACATAATTAATTCAACTTCCTAATGACCTACACAATTTGTTGAATTTGGCAATAAAAGTTGTTTATTTTGTAAAGAGCTCTTTATATTCTTTGCATCTCTGCACAGATGTTGGACCTCATCACAAAGCTCTCCCGTTTCCACATGGATGTCCTCTGACCTTCAAAATGATATATGCAGGGTCGGCTCTATGAACGCAAGAGAGAGAGCAATTCTTTTCAATAAAGCCATAAACAAGTAGAACTGTAAGACGCATTTACAGGAGAAAAGTTTTAGTTTTCACGAGCGTACCTTGTGCACATTTCTGGGTATCAACAACCTCAATCTACAAGTTAGAAACGCAATTATCATAGCGTATTATGCAATCAAAAGTTTCAAGGAGAAAACTGCTTCGGAAACATTTGGACCTTTTCATAGTCTCTAGAAACTCCAAACAAATTTCAATGACTTCCTCACGCTTCAAACAAAAATGCATGTAGGTTTTTTAAAATCCATTTTCCTGAGCAAAGAAGTTACGATTTTAGTTTTTTTTTTTTTTGTTTTTTTTTTACTTACAACACACAACAACCTACCAACGTTAAAGACTCCTGAACTTGTTGCTTCCCTTCCCAAAACCACTCACTCCCCATTAAAAATCTTACCAATCATCCTGACATCCCCGCTTCCCTAAGCTCTATCACAAATCCAACGTCCCTGGCCACCACCAGCACTACTGCAAAGCTTTCCTCAATTTCCCTAAAATTCTACATTCTTTACCACGACTCCCATCACCTCCCAGACCATCACTTACTCCAGGTCCCCACATATCAATTCCTCTCCTCCTTCCTCTCCCACACTGAAGCTGGTCCTCCTGGAGGACCTCCAGAATCAGACCGTTAACTCATACGATAACTTCTCCATCAATACACTTTCCAACATTGAAATTCAATACCTCGACGAAGACACTTCCCCGTCAAACCCCAGACCGTCCTCGACCCATGACCAGACAACTCGTCAAAAATAATCGCAATCGAATGAAATTGGCTTATCTAGGCAAACTTAAATCATTTGATTTTTTCCAAAAAAAAGATACCTAAAATATTGCAATCCAACGTGTTCGGCTACTACAATAACCACCGCCTGACCGCTACTCTCCTTGAACACGTAAAAGTAGACCAGACATTGTCTTCAGCAGTGGGGCAGCAATTACCTTCAATTTCTATCTCACAGGTCTCTATGGAGTTCCGATTACATTCCCTTCTACCTTCAACTCTCATCTAATAACCTCATTATCATTACATGAAGTCCCATTGGGACACTTTCAGAAACTCACTAATCACACATACGCGAAAAATTGTCATTATCAATCCGTCACATTCACAGACACAGAGATAGGGCACATACATCAGCAAATCATATGCAGCTGTCAACAGTCTCCAAATCACACTCTCCCCAAGATGCTACTCCTTCCCTTCTACCAAAACCAAGTCTTCTCTGGTGCTACCGTCGATGATTTGACCAAAACTGACACCGATTATGCCTATCACACTGGGATCTCACTACCCTAAGCAGCCACATAATGAACAACCTCAGAGAAACCACATAATGAACAGCCTTAGACAGAGCCTAAGAATTCAGTAATCACCACAGCAGAGAAAAAAACACAATCTCAAGACTTTTAGAAGCAAATCCATTAATTCAAAAGTACACCCAAAACAGACGTCAACAGGCTAAAAAATAGCACTTAACATCAAAACCCTCAAGACACTCAACATCTTTTAGAAACATTGGAAGGGTATTTATCAACCACATCCCCAACACTCAGATCGTTGCACAGCACATACAAAGTAGACCCAACCACTTTGACCCAGTCAAGTCATACACTTATCCTTCCTCACAGAAGACCACTTATTCCCAACTATTACGTTTAACGATGTCAAATTTCTCCTACTTAAAAATCCCTTTAACTAGGCCAGGTTGTCTCGAGCATTGGTTATCAATTCCTCACACATTCCTGACAACAATATTAAAGCCATTACCGCGAAATTCAAACCACAAAGCAACCAAAGGCCAGCTAAAGAAGTTCTTTAGACCCAGACAGAATTGAAACATGACTGTGGACACCACGGGGGCTTTTCACCAGGAATCGTTCAAAGTGGTGGAAGCATCTTACGAGTTGTCACTGCTTATTGCCAAAGCAAAGGCGGCGGCTCACTATTGAAGAGATTAATGAAATCATGCTCGAGACCTACAAATATTGTGCTTGGCGCAGATCCACAAAAAGTTATCCAAGATGTCACTTTCTGGTAACACTGAAGCGTCGCGTTGATGAACTTCTAGATTACAAAGTACAAATTATACAAATGAGAATCCCAGCGCTTTGGAACAGTACAACAAAACCACACTGATGCTGACCAAAGCTTTCAACTGCTTGTTTATCCTACATTAGAGGATGAAGGAGCTGTGAAAGAATCTTTCTCTGGAAAGCACTGGACACCACGTGAAAAGCTTCTAGTATCTTTGGAAGTTCCCCAAGAAAATTATCTTCCATGGGAAACGTATGTCGGAGTGTCCAATGACTGTGCCCTAACAATGCTTGTCTCTCGTTGGGGATTCATAGAATTGGTCAAAGAAAAGAATGGAGCCATAACTGGGACTCTTGCCTCATCCACAGATGAGCACTTGCTGGTAAAACCCTTTAAGAAAACATGTAATTCATCTTTCAAGATGACCTACGCAATTCATTGAATTGGTTAATAGAAGTTGATTATTTTGTGAAGATGTTTATATTCTGGCCTCTTTGCAGCTCTCTGCACAGATTTAGTTGCTGATCATAAAATTCTCCTGCTTCCACATGGAAGCCCGCTGGCCTTGAAAAGGAATCGTGTCGAGTCGGCTCTATGAACGTGGCAAATATGAAGAGCAAATCTTCCCAATAAAGCCAGAAACAAGATCTGTATGACGCATTTACAAGCGAAAAGATTTAGTTTTCACTAGCGTACCTTGTACATATTTCCGAGACTATCAACAAACTCAATTTACAATTACAAGAAAGGCAATCATTGTGCATTATGATGTAATCAGATGTCTCAAGGAGGAGAAAACTCTGTTTTGGAAACGGCAGAACATTTTCATAGTCTCATCTCAAGGAACTCCATACTGACAGGAAAGATCATGATCAGTATGGTCTAGACACAAAGAAAAAATCTATCTCACCTGGATTCCGTTGCCGAGGAATCTATGCGCCATTTTCCATATCTTTGTGTTGGAAATTGGCGTGGTATCCATTTAACATTGATGTGGGGTAGTTAACGAATCCTGTGCAAGAAGCAGCCATTGAATTTATGCGCGGCGCGAGTGCAAATGATAAGTTTGAAACTATGAGTATGGAAGAGCTCTGGGTCAAATAACTCCCAGTCTACCCAAAACTTGGCGAGGGAGCACTTCGTTTCAGGATTTTCTCTTCTATTTATCTCTGCCAAGTTGGCTTTTCAACTCTCATTGTACTGGACACAAAACAGCGTAATCTAACGAATCCTAGAAAACTACTTGCGTAGTGCTCTTTTATCCCTGAAACCTATAATTTCTGAAAGAATGGCAGCAGCATCTACCTCGCTGAATGCACAAGATTCAAATCATCCTTTAATTCCAGTATGGTAATAGTTGAATATTAGATTCGACAGTTTTAATTCGTTTGCAAATGATTTGTTTGTTCTAATGGGTTTACAAGATTTAACGTGTTTTTGGTTTCTATGATATTGGGTGTAATTTGGCTTTGGCTCACCTAAGTGTTGGCCAAAATGAATACTTATACACTTGATACATGTTTTGACATTATTTCTATCTAATTTGTCTTCATCCATGCTCACGAGATACAAGGCTACATAAATTACGAACTAGCTGATCCTCAATACTAAAACACAACACAAAATGTCAAACTCTTCAAAAGAAATGGGGAGGGGTGGGTTGAGCGAGTATTTCGTGAAAGCCAACAGGCGAGAGTCATGAAAGCTTGAGAAACACTGATCCAAGTGTATCAGACGATAAAACTAAACTTATCCAAGAAAAAAAAATCGCCAAGGAAACCTGCAACGAAAATGTCGTTCATTTACTGTAACAACTGCCCGGCAGCGATGACCGAACTCTGAAAATCTTCACTATTTGTTAATGGACCGAATACATAAACGCCTATCGGTAGAGCATTAGGAGAAAATAATATTTATGAGAGTCAGTCATGCAAACCAACAATACAGAACTTACTAATACTTATGCCTATTACGTCCTGCTTTGTAAATCTAACTTCTGAAATGCAGATATGTTAAGGATGATCTGAGATAATACACTAATTCAATTTACGATGAACAAGGAACATTATGATCCGAGTTACCCAACGTGAACTTGCCGTAGCCCGGGAGGATGGTACCACCTGCTAAATTACTACGCAATCCTCCACTATATATAAGAGTCAAGTGGCAGATTACCTCTAGGACGACTACTAGTATCATCCTAATACCCAAACAACCAACTACCCTTTATATCTACGAGATGTTATGCTAAACCTTTTGAGAGTATTATCCTCTGTCGTCATTTAGAGAACGAGAGATCCATTCTACAATGAACCTTTAACCATCCAAGACGCCATAAGAATTAATGTAAACACTAGATAATAGTAAAAACTGTTACATCTTGCTGGATATCATGGCGGCTATATAAACAATATACCATCACAAGGACTTTTCCGAGGTTAGTTAAAAGAAAAAAGATATGGCAGAAAGGAAAATAACAGTAAACCATCGGGGGATGTCCTGTCTATGGTAAACCCGCAGTCGGATATCTGGCAGTCTTTGTATCACTGTCACGACGAGTTACCGATTCAATCAATTCCTCCTCCATGTTGCATCATTCACAATAAGTTTGTTAGTGGTTCCTTCGTTATGGGTAGGAAATTGTTACAATAGGTTTGGTTAGGTTTGATAATCGTTAATATTCTTACTAACGGTAATCTTTAGGTAACGCTTGGCTAACGTTAGACTTCGTAACGTTGACTAAATTGTGTTTGGTCTTGTTTTGGGTCGTTAGACTTCGTAATGTTAAGTTAGGCTGGGATTGATTACGTTTCGAGTTACGTTAGGTTAAGGTAGGACGGTGGTGTGTCAGTTTATATATTTATAATCCAGTATTTCCCTATTTCTAAAGACCAACCACTCCACCCACTGTGTGGAACTCAAAGGTCTTGTACACTTTTTATTTTACGTCATTTCCGTATTTAAACAAGACGAACTGCTCCGGATTATAATACTGCGATGTTTTTCCCAGAAATAACGATGACAATAATAGTTAAAAAAAAAAATAGCATAAACGAAGTTCCTACATACAATTTTAACAAGACATCAAAAATGAAAAATAAAGAAACAACGCGACTCAAATACTTAATACGTCCTGCGCTTTATGACAACTGAAGCAGCAGCCCTGTGGCGCTTCCCTCATGCAGTGTTGTGGCAGCGAGGAGGTAATGGAACAGCAAAGCAGGATTTTGTTACTGTACATGAAAACCGATGTGTTGTGTTCAGTGGTTTGCTATATCTTATCGCGCTTACTGTTACTTTCACTTTCAGAACGAAAAAGGCTTCCAAGCTCTTACATCAATGGACAGGACAATTTCTGCTGTGTAACTGGAGTTTTTACGCCTAAATCACAAACAAGACAAGTATCACACCAAGTGAAAATCTTCTACTAATTGTATTTTGGTGTGAAGATGGGAGACCAAGATGGGCACCGCACGTTGTTAGGTTACATTATCTGTGAATAACCATGAATATAATGCGTTCATGGATAACTGCATTATTTTTCTTTGGTCGTTGCATAAAAGTATATATTAGAAAATGGTAACGTTTCCAGTCAACTTATGCACTGCGCAAAATAATGACGTCCTACATGACTTTGAAAGCCAGATCTGAATGCAGCAAGTCTGGATCGATCAGAAATTTTTTAGAAAAACATTAGCGTAAATACCCAAATGACCAGACAACCAGCTACAGAAAGACTAGTGGAGGAAATCAACACCGAAACACTAAAATCAAGTAAAAATTTAATCAACTCCTTCATGGATAAGCGGAAAAAACTAAACGTTTCCCAGAATACATGAAGGATCTCACCTGGACGTGGGCGAAATTCTAGCATGATGAATCAACAGAAATGTCCGAGTATTACGGACGACCCTCACACGAAAATATTATACACAAAACATACCTGAAAAATGAGAGAAAAATATATCAGAATTAAGAAAAATATACAATTTCTTGTTTAGTTGTATTGTAAAGGTTCAAGAAAAACCTGTGAAACTTTATAAGGAAACTAAGCTATAATAATGGCGTTAATGTTAACCTACTTGCTGAAATAGGCATCTTCAAAATTATGAAACTAGATAATCCCATACACATATAACCCTTAAATACCTTTTGGATGTGGTGGTACAAAGACACGGATAACATTCCATTATACGACCGAACGTTAACAATTCTTACTTAAAATCGTAACATATTCGTCCAACTCCGAGTTGCACGTATGAATGATCATTATAGTAATATTCCTCACACCATATAAACTCAGAACTTATCTAAATATTTACCACAGTGTACATGACATTTACGTAGATAGTTCGAGCCCAACGTGTCCACACATCACTGACCTGCCACATCCTGCAACGAACACGAGTCCTGGTACTGGCAGATGTAATACCAGCACAAACATTACTCTCACTTAGGCTGTTGTCAGTACGTATTCTCTGCACACTTCCACACGATCAGATGTTTCCCACAGCATCCCAGTTTGAATATACTTCTCGACAAACACAGAGATTAACACACACCGCGACCCGCTCGTCCAGCTGACGTTAACCCTACTTCTATCTGGAGTACCGGCAGCGGTGGTGGCATTATGGGAGACTTCAGCTGCACCAATCATCGGCCACAATGCTTTGTTTACATTTGCTGGGCGACAACGACTGCTCTTAACTACCTCTTATCGTCAAGGTACAATTACACGGTAGTAGGTCAAACTTTTCTTTTTATTCATAAATGAGATAAACTAAAGAGCAAAATTAACAAACTACAGTTCTCCAGGACTCAGGTAAATAAGACAATCTTCCATCAGTACAATATTGATGACGCCTGAACTAGCCCGCCCACCGACTGGTGCTTCGATACGGAGGATGAACCAATAGCAAGACCTCACAATAACGTATCTCTTATTTGTACACTTCATTATTGGCGAATCCATATGTATGATTACAGCATCACATGCAGTTGTGAAATTAAGAGAAACTGAACTTTGTTGTTTTTACGGGGTTATATATTCCTTGTAGTAGTAAATTCTGACGTTAGCCTTTTTTTTTTTTTTTTTTTGCCAATGTCCAGCTGTGAAACCCGGCCTGACAGTATCGAGTTCGCACCGTCAACATTTCAACAACGACGAGTCATTAACCCAGGTGCAATCCGTGCTTCGGGTTCACTGCTGGACCTAGCTAGTAATTTTGCTTAAGGTTTATCCAAGATCCCATTATGAACCTTACTTCAGGTTCACTAATGAACCTTGCCGCGAACTTTATATCTAAAACCAGATCTTTATATCTAAAACCAGATATCTAAAACACTTCACTTCCTCCAGTTTTTCTCCATTCAAACTTACCTCCCAGTTGACTAGTCCCTCAACCCTACTGTACCTAATAACCTTGCTCTTATTCATATTTACTCTCAGCTTTCTTCTTTCACACACTTTACCAAACTCAGTCACAAGCTTCTGCAGTTTCTCACATGAATCAGCCACCAGCGCTGTATCATCATTGAACAACAACTGACTCACTTCCCAAGCTCTCTCATCCACAACAGACTGCATACTTGCCCCTCTTTCCAAAACTCTTGCATTCACCTCCCTAACAACCCCATCCATAAACAAATTAAACAACCATGGAGACATCACACACCCCTGCCGCAAACCTTCATTCACTGAGATCCAATCACTTTCCTCTATTCCTACACGTACACATGCCTTACATCCTCGATAAAAACTTTTCACTGCTTCTAACAACTTGCCTCCCACACCATATATTGTTAATACCTTCCACAGAGCATCTCTATCAACTCTGTCGTATACCTTCTCCAGATCCATAAATGCTTCATACAAATCCATTTATTTTTCAAGTATTTCTCACATATATTCTTCAAAGCAAACACCTGATCCACACATCCTCTACCATTTCTGAAACCACACTGCTCTTCCCCAATCTGATGCTCTGTACATGCCTTCGCCCGCTCAATTAATACCCTTCCATATAATTTCCCAGGAATATTCAGCAAACTTATACCTCTGTAATTTGAGCACTCACTTTTATCCCCTTTGCCTTTGTACAATGGCACTATGCAAGCATTCCGCCACTCCTCAGGCACCTCACCATGAATCATACATACAATAAATAGCCTTACCAACCAGTCAATAATACAGTCACCCCCTTTTTTAATAAATTCCACTGCAATACCATTCAAAATCCGCCGCCTTGCCGGCTTTCATCTTCCGCAAAGCTTTTACTACCTCTTCTATGTTTACCAAATCATTCTCCCAAACCCTCTCACTTGGCACACCACCTCGACCTAACCAAACCTAACCTAGCCTAGCCTAGCCTAGCCTAGCCTAACCTAACCTATCCTAACCCAACCTAACCTAACCCAACCTAACCTAACCTAACAAGCGAGAGCGGCGGCAACGGCGGCGGCCAACCCTCCTCCCTCACCGCGCGCATACCACACACACCGAGCCAGCCAGACACAGTCACCTTCTCACTCTCGCTTTCGATGACGCGCGTCCGACCCACCTCCCTCCCTTCCTCACACACGGTGGTGGTGGTGGTGGTGAACATCAGTGGCCAATTATCGATCGACTCACATTGCGTCCGCGGAGTTTGACATCACTCACTAGATTACCGGTTGTTGTTTTAGTAAGTAGTGCGCGAGCGAGGGAACGGGCGCGTGGCGGCGGAGGAGGAAAAGGCCGGACGACCCCCCTACCTCCCGCGCTCTCGCATTCCATACTACACACAAACACACACCCAGCCAGCCTCCTCCTCCTCCTCCTCCTCACTCTCACTTTCGATGCCGGCGTATAAGGTCCAGTTACAGTGGCGAAATACACAACTCTTAATCTATATGTCGACTATGTTGGGGCTTTTGCCATCAATAGGCGTGACAAATCTCCTAACCTTTCTCTGAGTTAAACCTAACCTAAGCGTGAGAGCGGCGGCGGCTGACCCTCCTTCCTCCCCGCGCGCATACCACACACACCGAGCCAGCCAGCCAGCCAGCCCTTTGCCTTTGTACAACAGCGCTATGCATGCATTCCGCCAATCCTCAGGCACTGCACCATGAACCAAACATACATTGAATATCCTCACCAACCAGTCAACAACATGATCACCCCCTTTTTTAATAAATTCCACTGCAATGCCATCCAAGTATATATATACAAACACAAATGTACATAAGCTCTTAAAATATATTATTCATTATAAATTTTACAATTTCTAACATTCAAAATATAACAGCAATAAACCTTGCAAAAAACATAATACATTTGAAAACAGTAATACACATGATAATATAACACCAATAAACATCATATTAATATTATTCAATTAATACACACAAGCAAATAATAAAATCATCTACAATAGTATACAATAAATGCAAATATTTCACTATATATAGCAATTACAATATACCTTATAATATGAAAGTTACACTTATGCTAATATACAAGTAAGACACATACTAACATAATACTTATAATCATATCAAACTAATACACTTAATATTCACTACAAATGCAACTGTAATTAAACAAATAATACAGCTGAAATACAACAAATACACCTAATAGAATATACACACAATATACATATAAAAATAACACACCTATCAATATCTATAATGGGAAACAGAAGAAGGAGCCATGCGGGGAGTGCTCATCCTCCTCGAAGGCTCAGACTGGGGTGTCTAAATGTGTGTGGATGTAACCAAGATGTGAAAAAAGGAGAGATAGGTAGTATGTTTGAGGAAAGGAACCTGGATGTTTTGGCTCTGAGTGAAATGAAACTCAAGGGTAAAGGGTTTGGGAATGTCTTGGGAGTAAAGTCAGGGGTTAGTGAGATGACAAGAGCAAGGGAAGGAGTAGCACTACTCCTGAAACAGGAGTTGTATGAGTATGAGATAGAATGTAAGAAAGTAAATTCTCGATTAATATGGGTAAAAATGAAAGTTGATGGAGAGAGATGGGTGATTATTGGTGCATATGCACCTGGGCATGAGAAGAAAGATCATGAGAGGCAAGTGTTTTGGGAGCAGCTGAATGAGTGTGTTAGTGGTTTTGATGCACGAGACCGGGTTATAGTGATGGGTGATTTGAATGCAAAGGTGAGTAATGTGGCAGTTGAGGGAATAATTGGTATACATGGGGTGTTCAGTGTTGTAAATGGAAATGGTGAAGAGCTTGTAGATTTATGTGCTGAAAAAGGACTGGTGATTGGGAATACCTGGTTTTTTTGAGAATTTGAGGGGATATCACTTTGTAAATGTGGATTCAAGTAGGCATACTTCTTGCATCGCAAACCAGTATGAAACTGGCGTCCTTCATATGGCTAATACTGCTTTATACTGGCTACTAAACATGTTGTGTTATATACATAGGATGTCTATATTTGGTTTCCTGTTTATCGAATGGATCACGTGCACAGTTGGCTAACTCGTGTATTCCTGCACTTTAAGTCAATGTATGTGAGCAAACCAAGGCTGTATGCTCATGATTTAATACATAATTGGGAACCAAAAACTGTCGTGTTGGCCTTCATAATTTTAGACAAAGTAGCAGGCATATCTGTAGATTAGTGGTGTTCAGTGGTAATAATAGTAATAGTAGAGGAAATGGAATTTAGTGGTTATGACATATTGGGGTAAAGGAATATAATCAATAGTACGTGGTTGCTTTTGGTTAAGCATTTCATTTTGCAGGTGAATGGCCACTCGCTAGAAAGCATAACCCGGGAGTTGCTACTAGATGGTGTAGATCAGAATGTACAGGAAAGTTGGCGTGCAAAGTACATGGAAGTGGATGTCTTCACCACCCTTGGCAGTCCCATAGCAGGAACGATCTCTGGAGTGCTAACTAGTGGTAGGTTTTCTGCTACATAATGGTCTTGTTTTAATCTAGTAGGGCATAGGAATGGGAAAAGTGACCTAACCTGACCTGACCTGACCTGACCTAACCTAACCTAAGCTAGCCTAGCCTAGCCTAGCCTAACCTAACCTAACCTAACCTAACCTAACCCAACCCAACCTAACCTAACCTAACCTAACCTAACCCAACCCAACCTAACCTAACCTAACCTAACCTAACCTAACCCAACCCAACCCAACCTACCCTAACCTAACCTAACATAACCCAACCTAACCTAACCTAACCTAACCTAACCCAACCCAACCTAACCTAACATAACCTAACCTAACCTATCCTAACCACGCCACTTTTGCCCTCCGACACCCTTCGCCCGCTAACCTGAGAGGTAAGGAGCGGAAGGTGACGGAGCCGCATCACACGCCACTTTTGCCCTCCGACACCCTTCGCCCGCTAACCTGAGAGGTAAGAAACGGAAGGTGACGGAGCCGCATCCCACGCCACTTTTGCCCTCCGACACCCTTCGCCCGCTAACCTGAGAGGTAAGTAGCGGAAGGTGACGGAGCCGCATCCCACGCCACTTTTGCCCTCCGACACCCTTCGCCCGCTAACCTGAGAGGTAAGGAGCGTAAGGTGACGGAGCCGCATCCCACGCCACTTTTGCCCTCCGACACCCTTCGCCCGCTAACCTGAGAGGTAAGGAGCGGAAGGTGACGGAGCCGCATCCCACGACACTTTTGCCTTCCGACACCCTTCGCCCGCTAACCTGAGAGGTAAGGAGCGGAAGGTGACGGAGCCGCATCGCACGCTACTTTTACCCTCCGACACCCTTCGCCCGCTAACCTGAGAGGTAAGGAGCGGAAGGTGACGGAGCCGCATCCCACGGCACTTTTGCCCTCCGACACCCTTCGCCCGCTAACCTGAGAGGTAAGGAGCGGAAGGTGACGGAGCCGCATCCCACGCCACTTTTTCCCTCCGACACCCTTCGCCCGCTAACCTGAGAGGTAAGGAGCGGAAGGTGACGGAGCCGCATCCCACGCCACTTTTGCCCTCCGACACCCTTCACCCTCTAACCTGAGAGGTAAGGAGCGGAAGGTGATGGAGCCGCATCCCACGCCACTTTTGCCCTCCGACACCCTTCGCCCGCTAACCTGAGAGGTAAGGAGCGGAAGGTGACGGAGCCGCATCCCACGCTACTTTTACCCTCCGACACCCTTCGCCCGCTAACCTGAGAGGTAAGGAGCGGAAGGTGACGGAGCCGCATCCCACGCCAATTTTGCCCTCCGACACCCTTCGCCCGCTAACCTGAGAGGTAAGGAGCGGAAGGTGACGGAGCCGCATCCCACGCCACTTTTGCCCTCCGACACCCTTCGCCCGCTAACCTGAGAGGTAAGGAGCGGAAGGTGACGGAGCCGCATCCCACGCCACTTTTGCCCTCCGACACCCTTCGCCCGCTAACCTGAGAGGTAAGGAGCGGAAGGTGACGGAGCCGCATCCCACGCCACTTTTGCCCTCCGACACCCTTCGCCCGCTAACCTGATGAGAGGTAAGGAGCGGAAGGTGACGGAGCCGCATCCAACGCCACTTTTCCCCTCCGACACCCTTCGCCTGCTAACCTGAGACGTAAGGAGCGGAAGGTGACGGAGCCGCATCGCACGCCACTTTTGCCCTCCGACACCCTTCGCCTGCTAACCTGACAGGTAAGGAGCGGAAGGTGACGGAGCCGCGTCCCACGCCACTTTTGCCCTCCGACAACCTTCGCCCGCTAACCTGAGAGGTAAGGAGCGGAAGGTGACGGAGCGGCATCCCACGCCACTTTTGCCCTCCGACATCCTTCGCCCGCTAACCTGAGAGTTAAGGAGCGGAAGGTGACGGAGCCGCATCCCACGCCACTTTTACCCTCCGACACCCTTCGCCCGCTAACCTGAGAGGAAAGGAGCGGAAGGTGACGGAGCCGCATCCCACGCCACTTTTGCCCTCCGACACCCTTCGCCCGCTAAACTGAGAGGTAAGGAGCGGAAGGTGACGGAGCCGAATCCCACGTCACTTTTTCCCTCCGACACCCTTCGCCCGCTAACCTGAGAGTTAAGGAGCGGAAGGTGACGGAGCCGCATCCCACGCCACTTTTGCCCTCCAACACCCTTCGCCCGCTAACCTGAGAGGTAAGGAACGGAAGGTGACGGAGCCGCATCCCACGCCACTTTTGCCCTCCGACACCCTTCGCCCGCTACCCTTAGAGGTAAGGAGCGGAAGGTGACGGAGCCGCATTCCACGCCACTTTTGCCCTCCGACACCCTTCGCCCGCTAACCTGAGAGGTAAGGAGCGGAAGGTGAAGGAGCCGCATCCCACGCCACTTTTGCCCTCCGACACCATTCGCCCGCTAACCTGAGAGGTAAGGAGCGGAAGGTGACGGAGCCGCATCCCACGTCACTTTTGCCTTCCGACACCCTTCGCCCGATAACCTGAGAGGTAAGGAGCGGAAGGTGACGGAGCGCATTCGAGGCCATCTTTGCCTTCTGGCACTCTCCGCGCGCTAACCTGAGAGGTAAGGAGCGGAAGGTGACAGAGCGCACATCCCACGCCACTTTTGCCCTCCGAAACCCTTCGCCCGCTAACCTGAGAGGGAAGGAGCGGAAGGTGACGGAGGGCACATCCCACGCCACTTTTGCCCTCCGACACCCTGCGCCCGCTAACCTGAGAGTTAAGCGGGCATTCCGCCAATCCTCAGGCACTGCACCATGAACCAAACATACATTGAATATCCTCACCAACCAGTCAACAACATGGTCACCCCCTTTTTTAATAAATTCCACTGCAATGCCATCCAAGTATATATATACAAACACAAATGTACATAAGGTCTTAAAATATATTATTCATTATAAATTTTACAATTTGTAACATTCAAAATATAACAGGAATAAACCTTGCAAAAAACATAATATATTTGAAAACAGTAATACATATGATAATATAACACCAATAAACATCATATTAATATTATTCAATTAATACACACAGGCAAATAATAAAATCATCTACAATAGTATAAAATAAATGCAAATATTTCACTATATATAGCAATTACAATATACCTATTAATATGAAAGTTACACTTATGCTAATATACAGGTAAGACACATACTAACATACTACTTATAATCATATCAAACTAATACACTTAATATTCACTACAAATGCAACAGTAATTAAACAAATAATACAGCTGAAATACAACAAATACACCTAATAGAATATACACACAATATACATATAAAAATAACACACCTATCAATATCTATAATGGGAAACAGAAGAAGGAGTCATGCGGGGAGTGCTCATCCTCCTCGAAGGCTCAGACTGGGGTGTCTAAATGTGTGTGGATGTAACTAAGATGTGAAAAAAGGAGAGATAGGTAGTATGTTTTAGGAAAGGAACCTGGATGCGTTGGCTCTGAGTGAAACGAAACTCAAGTGTAAAGGGGAAGAGTGGTTTGGGAATGTCTTGGGAGTAAAGTCAGGGGTTAGTGAGATGACAAGAGCAAGGGAAGGAGTAGCACTATTCCTGAAACAGGAGTTGTATGAGTATGAGATAGAATGTAAGAAAGTAAATTCTCGATTAATATGGGTAAAACTGAAAGTTGATGGAGAGAGATGGGTGATTATTGGTGCATATGCACCTGGGCATGAGAAGAAAGATCATGAGAGGCAATTGTTTTGGGAGAAGCTGAATGAGTGTGTTAGTGGTTTTGATGCACGAGACCGGGTAATAGTGATGTGTGATTTGAATGCAAAGGTGAGTAATGTGGCAGTTGAGGGAATAATTGGTATACATGGGGTGTTCAGTGTTGTAAATGGAAATGGTGAAGAGCTTGTAGATTTATGTGCTGAAAAAGGACTGGTGATTGGGAATACCTGGTTTAAAAAGCGAGATATAGATAAGTATACGTATGTAATTAGAAGAGATGGCCAGAGAGCGTTATTGGATTACGTGTTAAATGACAGGCGTGCGAAAGAAAGACTTTTGGATGTTAATGTGCTGAGAGGTGCAACTGGAGGGATGTCTGATCATTATCTTGTGGAGGTTAAGGTGAAGATTTTTGCCCTCCGACACCCTTCGCCCGCTAACCTGAGAGGTAAGGAGCGGAAGGTGACGGAGCTGCATCCCACGCCACTTTTGCCCTCCGACACCCTTCGCGCGCTAACCTGAGAGGTAAGGAGCGGAAGGTGACGGAGCCGCATCCCACGCCACTTTTGCCCTCCGACACCCTTCGCCCGCTAACCTGAGAGGTAAGGAGCGGAAGGTGACGGAGCCGCATCCCACGCCACTTTTGCCCTCCGACACCCTTCGCCCGCTAACCTGAGAGGTAAGGAGCGGAAGGTGACGGAGCTGCATCCCACGCCACTTTTGCCCTCCGACACCCTTCGCCCGCTAACCTGAGAGGTAAGGAGCGGAAGGTGACGGAGCCGCATCCCACGCCACTTTTGCCCTCCGACACCCTTCGCCCGCTAACCTGAGAGGTAAGGAGCGGAAGGTGACG